>NW_021145345.1:0-47276 GCF_002837175.3 Physeter macrocephalus
CCACTTGGCACTCAGGACTCTAGATGTAGGACCTGAAAATACAACTTAAAGTGGCCTCACACCTCAGCCCTAATCTCATAATTTCTCTTCACCATATTTTTAATATGCTGTGGGGAGTCTCGAGATACAGGTATAATTTTTTTCTCTGAGCGTGACATCAGTGCTTTGAAGAAGATAAGTCTCACCTCTTGCTGAGGTGTGTTGTACCTTGCCCTGGGGCAGCAGCCTGCAGTTAAGACAAGGCAGAACGTGCCCAGAGCTTGGCTTCTTGTGGTATCTTATTTCAAACTAGAAACTCTGAAGGCAGCCTGTCAAAAGAGAGCACCATTCCTTATGGAGCCTAAATCTCCGTGGGGAGCATCACTTGAAGCAGAAAGAAGCATCTCTGAGTAGCCTGTCCAGGGTGTTCGCATCGCACAACACAAGGAGCGTGATTCACGGTCTACAGTGTGGCTGGCACCCCCTCCATGATCATGATGTCCTCTGGAATTGTCGTAAGGTCCCAAAGCTGCCGTCAGCCTCCCATGATCAGTCATCCACGTTGTCCAACTGCCCATAGTGTATATTAGATGCTGCAGATAGATTTTTCTTTAAATTCACACACACACACCTAAAAATTACAGTGCCTGTCCTCAAGAGTCTTACTCAGGAGAGAAAACAGGACAGCTTAATAGGAGAAGGATATTGCGAAGCATAAACAGATCAAGTTTATGGATGTCATGAACTTCAGAAGGAATACATTCTCAGATGACAAATTGAGGCTCCAAAGAGAACTTGATAGGCTACAATGAAAGAAGTAAATAATTACATGAACTCAAATATGAATAAATGTAAAATCCTACTTTATCCAGAAAGTCAGCTGCACACAGCAAGTAGCGTGCAGCACAATACTAAATAATAGGGGTTTCTTTATAGCATGGGGAGACCTCAGTGAAGGAATGTTATAAAAGGAAATAGTTACTGGAGGGCTTGCACACAGTTGGGGAAGATATTATTTAGCCACACATGTGAAAACACTTTGGGGATTTGTTGATTAAAAGCTCACAATGTGTCATTGGGGCAAAGTGGTGAACAACAAAATGTATGCTTTTTGGCCTATTCACAGAGGTGTCCAGAACAGAACGAGGAGGAGCTGTTTGCTCTGTTCTCTGCTGCTGAATCACACATGGGCACTCCCTCCAGGAGACATTCGTCTCAGTGAAAGTCTTAGTGAAAGAATAAGCAGGATGTTAAGGAGACACTTGAAGTGAGGAACGGTGGAAGGAAGTGGGACTGTTTAGCCTAGAGAAGGTATAACATAGCAGACTTCAAAAAATTGGAGGCCAGTCAGGTAGAAACAGAGTTAGAGTTGTCTGTGGCCCAGAGAACAGGACTAGAAGCCCTGGAGGCAGATTTGGGCTTAAAAGGGGTAGACATTTCCACTGATGAGAAAAGTCCAAATGTGGAATGGGTTCCCTATTAGGAAATGAACCCATTGTAGACTCGAGATGGTAACAGACCTCTCATACAGCATGGTCAGGACTGGAACTTAATAGGGAAAAAATCTGTTAAGTGTGTAATAATAAAAATTACTTATATGTGTCTTAAACATGAAGGGATGATGGTTTTAAAAGCTTCCCCAGGGTCTTGAATCCTTTCCACCTGACATAGTCAAGAAAGGGTTGGATCACTGGGAGATGTTGTAGCAAAGGTTCTAGGGTGGCTCTGAGTGACTGGTAACTCACTTTCTGACATCTAAGTGATACAGGTCTTGAGGGCTGCTAATGAAGTCGGAGAAGAGGAGGACGTGTAGGCCTAGCCCGTAGGCGCTGGAGGGGCAACTGGGGATTTGGAAGAGGTTAGTGCCAGGTTACTGTGGAATCCCTCCATGGCCTGAAAGTTCTGTGAAGTGTCGAGGACTGCATCTGCCTTATTCTCTCTTGTGTGCCCGAAATGTCTAGCATGTCACATAGCAGGGCCTTAGGAAAAATTGGTGGACAGTGGGCTGGTGGGCTGGACAATGACTTCTTGAAACGAAAGACTTTTTTGGGCTTCCCTGGTGGCGCAGTGGTTAAGAATCCGCCTGCCAATGCAGGGGACGTGGGTTCGAGCCCTGGTCTGGGAAGATCCCACGGGCCGCGGAGCAACTAAGCCCGTGCGCCACAGCTACTGAGCCTGTGCTCTAGAGCCCACGAGCCGCAACTACTGAGCCCGCGTGCCACAACTACTGAAGCCCGCGCGCCTAGAGCCCGTGCTCCGCAACAAGAGAAGCCACCGCAGTGAGAAGCCTGCACACCGCAACGAAGAGTAGCTCCCACTTGCCGCAACTAGAGAAAGCCCGCACGCAGCAAGGGAGACCCAACACAGCCAATAAATTAATTTTAAAAAAGAAAAGAAAAGAAAGACTTTTTAATCAAACTTAAAGGAAGGTGAGGGAATGAATTGATTGCATAAAGGTAAAGGCCTTGTAGGTTGGGTAGGTTCGGGGAATAATCTGTAAAGTCTCAGAGGTGCCAGGGGGGCAAATGGCCCACAGGGGAATGTTGAGCAGGGTTGCCTGGGCCTGGAGTTGGGGATTAGGGAATAACAGCAAGAAGGGCTGCGGTGATGTACAGTGGGGAGGGCTTGCACAGATCATGGAGAGCGTTGAGAGACATTGGGATTTCACCTGGTACTAAGGCTGAGCCCAAGGGACTTCTCCATCCTGACTTCCTCAGGACCTACCTGCCTAAAAGGGGTAAAGGAGCAGTGTGCCCAGTCTCTACAAAGAGCTTTTCTTCTCCCCGGGCTGCCTCTTCCTCCTCTCCTGAAGGAGGAGAAGAGGAATGAGAACTCTGCCCTTTTGAGTGCTTGTAGGTAATGCGGGCGGGGTGGGGGAGGGCATATTTCTCTCTTGGGAGTCTTTGATGCACCTGCTCTGAATGTGCCCCACCCACCTCCTGCTGAATCCTCAGGGTCTAGAACGGGCCCTAGTGCACACAGTAAACACCTAGTAAATATTTGTTGAATTGAATGTTGACTGGCTGTGTTGAATGCTGGAGGTCTCAGCATTCTTCCACACAATAAGATAATAAAACTAGGAACAGATCGGGTGAAGGAGTCTGCACACGAACCTAAGGGGCGGCTCCTGATCCTGGCTGTCTGGAAGGCAAATAAGAAAGTGGCTCAGAGCGACCAGAGCACAAGAGACAGTGCTCCTGGCCCAGAACTAACCGGCAGTGTAGAAACAGACTGCATGTGGATATTTGCAGACTGAGACGGACTCAGGCCTTTCCTCCCCAGGGGCTGAGCTTGTAGCCTCCCCTGCTGGTTAGTGAGTGAGGGCCCCAGTGCCTGTGCTCCAGGTTTCAGAGCAGCTGAAGCCAGCCAGACCTGAAAGGCTTGTGTTGGCAGTGCCAGTATCCGCCCAGCCCCTGCCAGTGCGGGTGGCTGCTCTCAGAGCCTCTGCAGGGGAAGCAGATTGGACCGCAGCCCGAGCTACTGCTGCCTATAGCTTGCTCTCTACGACGCCCTCACTGTTGAGAATGCACCTTGCTCGTGCAGCCGGAGCTTAGAGCTCCAGAAAAAAATAGTTTCTTTCCATGAGGGAACAGTTCAAGAAGAGCCAGCTGTCGTCTGCCCAGGAGAGCCAAGACTCCTCTCTGCCTTTGTTTAGAATGTCCAAGCTCAGGAAATTCAGGTGGGTAGAAAATACCACCTGAGAGCATGAAGAGGATTTTCTCATCATTTCTCTTGTATTGAAAGACCTGGAGCAAGGATCCAGCTGGTCTCATTTAAGGAGGATACCATTAACAAAGGCAGAGTCGCCACCTACACCCCAGTGTGAAGAGGCCAGATGGGCAAGGTGGTCGTGATGTTCACCGCAGGACCTTATTTCTGATGTGTGCATTAGTGCCATGCTTGTCCTACAGCCCATGCCCTAGGGGCCTCTCTGGAGTCCTGCAGAATGCACGCGTGCCCATGGTTAGGTCCAGGAATCTTTGTAGAGGATAGGAAGGGGGCAGCTGCAGAGAGGCCGGGGCTTCCCTCCACCAGCTGGCTTGTCCAGCAACCTGGATCCAACACCTTAGCTCAAAATAAACTATTTCAGCAGCTTCAACAGCCAGGTGAGCATTCCAGGGCCTTTCCCCTCAGCCCTAGGCTGTGTGCCTGCCCCATGCTTCCTTCCTTACCTCTGAGCCTGGCTTCCACACATCTCAGTGGTGTCAGGCAGAGTACCCCTCCTGTCTCTGAGCAGAGTGAGGCAGCGAAGAAGAAAAAAACATAATAGCCACTCATTTACTTAGCACTTTCTGAGCCCAGACACCTTGCTAAATACATGATATGCATTATCTCTTTTAAACAACTTGAGCCAAGGCTCAGAGATATTAAGTAACTTGCCTAAGGACACACAGGTAGGAGGTGGCAGTTAACACTTGAACTTAGATCTCTGACTAGGAAGCCCAGGCTCTTGACCGAGACCCCCTGTATTGCCTCAGCTTGCCTCTTCCCAGAATGGACCTGTTTTTCCTTCTGTACTTACCTTCTCACCACCAGTGTATGCTCCACATCTCCTCTGTTCTCCCAGCTCTCCTTCCAGTGTGAACATAATCTCCCTCTCAGTACCCCTACCCTTTGGAATCTTCAATAAAAATAATGGAGTAGCCTCTCCCCCACCCCCACCAATCTTCCTACCTAACCATTTGCCAGTTCCCACCCACCCCCCCCAGGACACTTAAGGCCAGTGCGTGTGCACGTGCGCGCGCACACACGGTGGGGGGAGGTATGGGTGGGGCTAGCAGGCTGCCATCCACTCTGAACAGGCATCCGTGCATCGCCAGCTGATTGGTAACAGCCCACATTGCCTCTGCTAAGAAGAAAACAGCTGTTGGGACCAGACACGTGGAATGGTATAGCTACTGCGGGGTGGGTTGGCGGACGATGTTAGCATTTCATCTGGTGCCCCACTGACCCCTCAACTGGCACTAGGACTAGGGATGGCTGAGTCTGGACATTGGGATCAAAAGTGACTGAGGGCAAGGCTATGCTTAGCTGCCTTGCGAAGAAATGCAGTCCTGCTGCTGCAGGGACGGGGGACAAGTGGCCTGCTGAGTGGATGCCCCTGGACAGGATACCCGGGGCTTGTCAGGATGTGTCTGGCACAAGGATCCATGCCTTTTCTCCTTGTCCACTTTGTCATTCAGTGCCTGCCAGGTTCTTCCTTTCTCTCCCCTCTGACCCGTGACCCTCTCAACAAATCAGTACCAGTCGTCCTGATTCATCTAGGCTGGGAGTGTCTGTCTCCCCATCATAAGCTACTGCCTCTGTCTTCAGAGTGAATGTGCATCCTCGTGGCCAGCTTCCCTCCTGCCTGGAAGCCCCTCCTCCAGGAATGCGAATAAACTGTTTCCTCTGTCCTCCAGCTCCAGAGGATTCCCTGTGTCTGAACTTTCATTGGCAGACCTCTTCTCAGGCTGACCCACCCTTGGCCACTACAGAATCGTCCTACCCACCCTTCAGTCTCCTGTGAAGGCGAGTCGTGTATAACTAGACGTTCTCAGTTTGTGAAAACACTTTAGTCTGAGTTCAGTTTTCTTGTAGCCAATCCTGTAGGCTGGGCTCATCAGAGATGATAATTAACCCATTGCTAATTGACCTCAGAAGCCAGCCAAGCAGCCTGTATTTTACCAGGCTTGGTAATGGATTTGTAGGCTATTTTAAGATTTCTTCATAATTTCAGCAAGACTTCACTTTTCTGTCTGCATCTTATTTGCTCTAAGGACATTCTGTAAAATTAACAAGCTATAAAGTTTGATTGAAGGTTTCAACAAATGTGAGAATAATTGGCACCATTTAGAGAAACAAGAAAAACAACCTGTAAACTGGAGTTTGTAGGGGAAAAATCCGTGTGATTTTCTCTGTAACCAGAAGAGCAGTAGCAAGCAGGACTTTTTTTTTTTTTTTTTTTTTGGCTGCGTTGGGTCTTCGTTGCAGTGCGTGGGCTTCTCATCGTGGTGGCTTCTCTTGTTGCGGAGCACGGGCTCTAGGCGCGCAGGCTTCAGTAGTTGTGGCACGCGGGCTCAGTAGTTGCGGCTCGTGGGCTCTAGAGCACAGGCTCAGTAGTTGTGGCGCACGGGCTTAGTTGCTCCGCGGCATGTGGGATCTTCCCAGACCAGGGCTTGAACCCGCGTCCCCTGCATTGGCAGGCGGATTCTTTTTTCTTTTTTTTCTTTTCTTTAAAATTTATTTATTTATTTATTTATTTTTGGCTGTGTTGGGTCTTCGTTTCTGTGCGAGGGCTTTCTCCAGTTGCGGAGAGCGGGGGCCGCTCTTCATCGCAGTGCGCGGGACTCTCACTATCTCGGCCTCTCTTGTTGCGGAGCACAGGCTCCAGACGCGCAGGCTCAGTAGTTGTGGCTCACGGGCCCAGTTGCTCCGCGGCAGGTGGGATCTTCCCAGACCAGGGCTCGAACCCGTGTCCCCTGCATTGGCAGGCGGATTCTCAACCACTGCGCCTCTAGGGAAGCCCGGCAGGCGGATTCTTAACCACTGCGCCACCAGGGAAGTCCCAGCAGGACTTTTTAAACCAGAAAATAATCCAACTGGCTGATAGTGCGCATTTAAGTTCTGACTCCCCCAAACCAAAAGTTCAGAAAAGGAAATTTTGCAAAATCTAACCAGTCACCGTAGTGTTTGTGCCTTCCAGGAGGCCTGTTTGAATAGGGACCCAATAAAGATGGAGTGAGTCCATCGCTCCCTGGGGCTTGCATCCAGAGGCCTGCTTCATCTCCCTGACCCCGCCTCCTGTTCCCTGGCTGGATCAGGGCTCTTCTCCCTTCCCCATGGCTGGTGTTAAGGCTCGCCACTTAACATCCGTCGGTGGTAGCTGGTGCTCTGTTCCTTCTCTCTCTCTCCCTCCGCCACCTTCCGTAAGACTGCTTGGACCTCTTTTTCTGTTCTTTCCTAGGCATTTCTGCCCAGGCTGGGCTGGTCCTCTGCCGAGTGGAAAGTCACCCGTTTTCAGAAAACAACATTCTTTTCTCATCCACTGGCCCACCTAAGATACCCCAGACTGCCTTCCCTCTTCTCTCCTGCCCTAGAGGTTTCTTCCTGCTTTCCTCAGGACCTAACCTTCCTCTGCGTGCCAGCCTCCGCTTACCATGGGCATGCTCACTTTCTCGAAGGAACTGAGCCTGCGACAGGCCAGGCTCCCACATCACCTCGCCACATCTCACTTTCAGTTTTCCTTTCTGCTTGGTTCTTTGCGTGTGGACCTGACCTGGGTGGTAGCTGGAGCCCTGAAGCTAGAGGTTTCAGTTCCCGCCGATGGGGCACACCGCCTCAGATGGTCTTCAGGGGGAGGGAGAGGGGCTTTCTCTGGGCACCTTTCTTTCAGCCCTTCCCTGACCCACAGCCCCCGTCTTCTTTCAGAGCTGACTGGACCATCAACTTTGCAGCTCCCAATGGTCTCCTACACAGTGAGTCTCTCCAGAAGGACCGTGACTGCCCCTGAGGAGGTGCCGGGTCTCGGGTTACCCGGGCATTCCCTGGCCAGCAGCCCTTTTACTCAGCTCTAGCCCCTGTCCAGCCCCACCTGTTAACAGCCCAGGAAGGAGGCCTCTGCAGCCCAGATCCTTCTCCTCTAGAGAACCTAGAATTTGCCCAGAGCTACAATGTACATACCACTTACGTTCTCTGTTTTTCATTGATATAGAATGGAAAAATATACTCATGAACAGAGCTATTGTGGGGATTATGTCATAGACTTCATCTGGACTCCTTCCTCTCCGAGCCGGGAGCCTAGCTTTAACCCGTCTCCTACCAGGAAGTCCTCCTTGGCCAGACAGAGATCATCTTGGAGTTGGCTCTCTGTGAATGGTTTAAAGGGCGTCTTCCTTCGTGATATCCCTTATTAACCGTATTCAAACTGGTTTTTTTCCCCCAACTCAAGTGCTGGAGGCTTTGTCTAGGAGGAATCCACCCCGCTGGGCTGATTCCTCCCACCTGAGAGCCGAATGCTTCAGCAGACAGGCCAGCAGGCTGGAGACCGAGGGTTTCTCTGTGCCCTGGACAAGCCCTAGACTTTCTGCCCCTCAGTCCCCGCATCTCCTCAGTAGCTCAAACCCCATTCCTCACTCCACCGTGCACTTTGAAACCTAAGGAGACCATACAACGTCGGCTAGCCTCCCTGCTAGTTGGATTGCAAAGGCGAGGACACTCTTCCAAACGGCTGGGTGCCTTTTCTCTCCAAACATGTAGAATTCTTTTTTACACCCCACTCAGAGACCCTGCTGGATCAAAGCCCTTTTGAGAATCATCCAGGAGCTCCTTTGCCCTCAGGGAGGAACTGATGGCCATAGCAGACAAAATCCCCCGGAAATCAGGTTCCTTCCAAACCGAGTGAAAACTAAAATAGGGGGCAGGGGCCCGGGGAGGGAGGTGGCACTCCTCTTTATGTTTTGGTGACCACGTGAATAACAGCTCCCCCTGATCCTCTAAGGATGTGCCGCAGGCAGGCTCAGGATGTCTGCATCCCTGGGTCCTGCTGTGCCCTGGAAATCCCCGTCTCCAGGAGACCCACGTCCACACATGTGGCCTTTCTCCCCCTTGGCCAGGAATCACACTTTCTTCCTGAGCCACTCAGCATGCCATCCAGCCCATGCCCTAACAGCAGGAATTCTGCCCGCCTGTCAGCACACACACCCATGGGCACACTCTCCTCTCCTGGGCAGATTTCTGCAGCACACTCAGCAGGAGTGCCAGCATACCTCTCACCATCCAGGTGGTGCCAAGGACCACTGTAAGGTTTTCCTCTGTCCTCCTCTCACCCCTTAACCCCCACCTCCTCTCCATTCAGTGACAGCGGCCTCACACCGAAAAGGAAAGTCCTGGACCCATTACATAATTCTCCATAGTGCAAGCAGTAACTGGGGCATAAGGTCAGAGGTCATAGTGGGGTCAGGTGGCTGACACACACTGTAACGACAAGGTGGTTAAAATTAGACCACTGAGAGGAAACTGGCAGTCTTGTGGAAATGCAGAAGTTTCCTCTGCAAGTGAGAGGCTGGGGATGCAGGGAGGCCACTGTGCGTGCTGCCTGCCAGGCTATTACTCATTTCAGCTCTGTTCTTTAATGCCTTTTAGCCCCTGCTTCTGTATTTCTAGCCTTCCTCATCACATGTTTGAATACACGCGATGGAACCCATGGTTACCTGCCCTGGCCCAACAAGCGCTTCTTTCCCCCTTTTAAGCACAGGACTGGGCACCCCAAGCTCGAGACAGCTGTCCTTTCCTAAACCTCTTCTGGGTAGCTGAGCAGCTTTTGGTTTAGCCTCTCAGGTGGTCGAGGTACTTAGCCTGCGATTCAGGCCTCAGTTGTTATCAAGGCCATTGGTGGGGCAAGGGGGGCGTCCCCTCCGAGGTTGGGAGAGGTGGCCGAGGACGGAGTCATGGAGCGCAGGGTTGACAGTTGTGTGCTGCACATTCCCTGGCCAGCCAGCTGCCAGAGGGGAGCTCATTTCCACGTGTCCTGGAGGACTTGGGTCACACCTGCCTCATCTGCTCCCTCTGGTACCCAGCCAAGCTTCCCTGTGCCTGTCAGCCCTTACTGTAAACCTCCTGAGTGCCCTGCTTGTCCCTAGCACCCCTTGCCAGGGAAGTATGAGATGTAGTCTCTGCCACCAGTGGAGTTATTATCCAGGTGAGGGCGATAACAAATGCACCTGTGAAACAAAGAGCAAGCAATCAAAGAAGGTCTCCAAGTTAGTTACTTTACTGTGTGATACAGCCAGGGAAGTCCCTGTCATGTGCCAGGATGGGAAGCATGGGGTTTGGGGGTGGGGGGGCAGGGGCTAGAGTCAGTGATGATGGAGGGGCTGCCACCCTGTGACATATCTGGCCACTGAAGTGTTTCCCTATGGGAACGGCCTTCACCACTTGTGAGCTCCAGATCAAATGGGCCCCTCTTCTCCCTTGGTGAGCTCCCTCCCAGCAGGGAGGAGAGGACCCCAGAGGCCAGGGATGAAGAGTAGGGCATGAGGAGGTGCAAAGCAGGTGGGTTTGCAGGTCTCGCAGGAGAAGGACCTCAGACAGGGTGACTATGGAAACTTTCTCTGAGCCACTTACAAACTTGATGATTGCTCAAGATACTGAATTTCATTTCAGCTAAATCAGCCCCAGCTTCTCTGACAGCACTGGCTTATGTGCTGACGTGGCCACATGGGAGCAGGATGGCCTAAACCCCTGGAGAAGCAGAGCTTGGTGAAACACACCCACCCACACACACCCACCTGCTTTGCCTGTCTCCCTTCTCCTGACAACAATTTCCTGCCAGACCCCAGTCTCTTCAGCGTAAGAAGCTCTTAGGTGGGGCAGGAACCTGTCAGGGGAAACCCAAAATGACCTGAGTGAAATGAAACAGCCAAGAAAGCCCTCATCATTCATTTCACACTCAGGCTGAAAGTTCTCCTCTTGGGAGTCTGGCGAGAGGGGAGCTGGGAGAAGAATGGAGAGCGGCAGTGAGGGTACCAGAGAGCTGTGTTCTGTGACAGCCAATATGTTACATGCCACCCTTCCTTCTATCAGCTAGATACCAAACTTGGAAGACTTGTAATTTATTCTTTTTTCATATCAGGGCTTGAGCAAAAGAAAGGCGAAACCCCAGAGGACACCTGTCATTGGTCCTGGGGTTGTCTGCTCCCCCAGAGGTGACCTAAGGGGAGATGGTGCTGTCTTCCTTCAGAGGATCTTGGCCCTCCTCCTCTCCCCACACGCGCGCGCTCCTGCTCACTCTCTCCACCTTCCCTGCCCAGTGGACGCATTTCTCGTGTGCCCCTCAGCCAACAAACAAAGTCTCTCATCTTCCCTTTCAGAAAATGCTGTTTTTCTTCTCCCTCTCGCCCTGTAGGTTATTGCAGCCGACTGCAAAAGGGTCACAGTGCTGAAGTATTTTCTGGAAGCCCTTTGTGGACAAGAAGAGCCTCTGCTGGCATTCAAGGGTGGAAAATATGTGTCAGTGGCACCCGTCCCAGACACCATGGGAAAGGAAATGGGAAGCCAAGAGGGAAAACAACTGGAAGATGAGGTACAATGCGGGAAGAGCCCGCTGTGGCCGAAGGAAGGCTCCCCCATCCCCCCGGCGCTGCTCTGCCCGGGCTTCAGCCTCTACCCCTGGTTATTTATAACCACTCAGAGCGGTGGCGATGTTGACGTGACCAGCCAGCTTCTCAAGAGTGCACTCTGCTGGTGCCCCTTCCTGCCAGTCCCACCCCGGTGCCCCCATCTCGCTCTGCTACGAGTTCCAGATGCTTCTTTTTAATGTTGCAGTGGAGGAGAAGGGAGGGAAAGAAAGAGTTTAATAATGTGCAGCTCTGGAGGCTTAGGAAAGGGAGTTGGGGGGGGGGGCGGGGATGCTAGGGTTCAGGCCGAGGATCAAGTTTATGGATGTGTGGAGCTCAGTGCAGCACAGGCCTGAACTGCAGCCTCCAGCACACGTACAGGAAGAGCTGACATTGCTGGCCCCGTGTGGAAAATCACCCCCTCCCTGGCCTACCCTCCCTCCGTTGCTCCCTCCAGCCCTCCCTCCTGCACATCCTGATGTGATTAAGGAATTCTCTTGTTTGTTTGCCCTTGGTTGTTCCTGTAGCCCTTGCTTCACTCCAGACTCTGTGTGTGTGTGCGTGTGTGCGCGCTCATGCCAGCCTGAGTGCCCACCCCTGCCAAACACCGCTGACATTTGCCTTGCCATACATGTATGTATCTTTCTGGGGGTGATTGTTACTGTGGTTCTGTGCACAGTGGGTTTGTGTGTCAGTTTAAGTTGAACACTGCTGCCAGCTTCCCTGCTGCCTGTGGGTTCTGAGTAAATGTGAGTGTGGACGGTGTCGGTGTCTGTGTGCGTTTACCGTGCTTAGTGTTATTGCCAGCTGCCCTGCTATGTGTCTGGGTGTGGGTGTCTGGGTGTGTATGCACACATAGCTCCCTTTGCCTGATGGTTGACTCTTTCCTTCTTTTTGCCCCACAGTATTATAGACAGAGGGGACTTAGGTGGGAAAGAACATGGGACTCAAGGAAGGCACGCAAGCGACTGTAGCCAGAGGCCAGGTCACCCGTAGGCCAACACAGTCATTTGGCCTGCAGCAGTCTCAAGCGCCTGGTGGAGCAGGGTGGGGTGCGGGGATGAAATCAGCAGCAGGCCAGGGAAGCCAGATGTCAGCTGGAAGCTGTCGTTGGTGATCTGAAGCAGTGATAGAGTGGCCACCTTTGGTTCAGAGTCTTCAGAGCAGCAGAATCTTGGACGGGCTTCATTAGAATAGCTGGAGAACCCCACCCCAGCCCTGATGACACAGGATAGAGGTGGTTCCAGGGATAAAGCTGAGCCCATGATTCCAGACTCTCCAGATGAAACCTGGGCAGGGAGTAACGGGAAAGAATGAGCTGTCAGTATGGGAGGAGACAGTGGGGTTGCTAAAGCCCACTGTCCAGGCTTCAGGCAGGACAGCGCAGTGCCACCCAAGCCCCAGGCACTGTGTAGGGAAGCGTGGGTGGGGTAGCGCCCCCTGGTCAGCCCTCTCACCCGCGCTTTAAGGCTGAGGCGGGCGGTAGAAGGTGAGCAAGGTGGCTCTCCAGGGGTTGCTTGCCCCTGGCCCAAGGAGCCTGCAGGACCAAATCCAGGGAAGCAGGCGATGCCCAGAGGGAGGGGCTCCTCCACTCTCACAAGGAACAGACCAGCTCTCGGTCCCAGATCTTGGCTGTGCCACGCTCTCTCCCTCCTTCTTAGGCTTATTGACCAGACAAAGGTTGTGACCCATGCCATGCTGCCCACTTCTTCCTTTTCCCACGAGCCTCCTGGTTTCCGTTATGTTAGTGGCCCCTGGGAAACCCTACTTACCCTGGTCTGTGTAATTTCACAACCCTGCACTTCCTCGTTTGCTATGAGAGCTGAACCAACCTCAGACAAGCCTCGCTGACCCTCTTTTGACCTCAGTCAGGCTCAGTCCAAGCCCCATCATGACCCCGTGTATCCCTGGTCAGAGCAGGCAGGGGCAGTGTCCCCCACAGACCAGCCAGGGACCCTACTCCGCTCACTCTGGTCCAGGTTAACCCCATGAACAGGAAGTAAATGTGCAGAGAGAGTCTTTCTCCTTCCCACGGCCTGGGCCTCTCTGGAAGTGGGCCCTGTGACGCTAGAGCCCGCGCGTTGTCAGATGAGTGGTGACTGCGGACAGCGTCCCAGACCCCTGAGACCTCTTAGGATAGTGGCAGTTCTGGCGCCATCCCGAGATCTCCTCTCTCCGAACTGTAAGACTGAGTCCCTTAAGCTGATTGGGAGAGGAAAGGGAGCTGTTTCTTCAGACATCATCCTTCATGAGCAGAACAGAATCCATTTCCTTAAGGATGCTGCCAGAACACCTGTCTTCCCACCCCTAGATTCTACTCCTAAGACAAAGCATCACCTACCCACTCACACACTCTTGCTAACCACTTTCCGCAGAGAGAGTCCTTCAGAATATCATTGAGATGGACAGTTAGAGGAGAGAGAGTCTGTATGGCACAGGATCCCTGTGAGTCTGTGGGAGGCCTGGCAAAGGGCTGGGTCTGAGCTTACCATCTGGATCCAGGACCGCACCTGTGCTGCTTGGTATTATAAGTAGGAGCACAGACTTTGGAATCAGACTCACGAAGGTTTGAACCCCTGCTCTGCCACTTACTAGCTTCGTGACCTTGAGCAAATTGTTTAACTCTCTAGACCTCAGTTTGTTCATTTATAAAATAGGGATGATGATAGCATCTATGTACAGGCTATTGTATTAAATGAGTTAATGCATGAAAAATGCTTAGCCTGGTACCTGGCCATGTAATAAGCACTCAGTGAATGGTAGCCGTTATTGTCATAATCCTTGTCATTATTATCATCCAGTTACCATTCAGACCCAGGAATCTTCTCCTACTAAGTCACCCCCTATTACCCGTGCTAACCCTGTCCCTCAAAGGAAGCTCTCTTGGGCAGCTGCATGTTCTCTACTGACCAAGGCCAAAAGTGAGAGAGTGAGAAATGGAGCCTGGGACCACCCGGGGAGTAGTGGCTTCTAAGAGCTGAGGCTGCAAGCAGGGAGGTGCCATCCCTGGGGAAGGCTCCACCAGCCTGGCAGGAGACTCCTTAAGCTAGCCAACCGTCTCCCAGTCTGTGCAGGCCCCCAGAGGGCAGCTGAGCAAGGTCATGGCATGTGAATTCCTATCATGGGGCCCCCAGCCCCCGCACCACCAGGCTGTGGTCTTAAAAAGAAACCAGGGCAAGGTCTGCTGAACTGTAGCATCTGCTCCCTGACGCCGTCTGGGGCCAGGGAGCTTCCATGCCTAGCTCCTAGCTGTTGGCCAGGATGATTCCTATCCGATCGTTAGCATGAATTAGACTTAAATTGGGTGGTTTAACTTTCTCTGTTGTTTTCCCCTTCGGTGAATTTCAAAACGAAAATGGGCCCAAAGTTTGACGTTTTGAGGGTGTGCAAGGAAGGAAGGGCTGTGAGTATAGGCGTGGAAGTAGACAGGGTGTGGATCTGTGAGTCTGTCAGAGGAGGCCCCTGGAGCGCAAAGGGGAGCAGTTGCCGGGGGAGAAGGATGACAGCTTCCTCGACCTGCCCCTGCCTGAGCTGGGGCAAGCACACACCGTGGGGCCCTGTGCATGGCATGGTCCAGATAGGCCTGGATTGGGATGCAGGAGGGACGGAAGGGTGGGTCTGGTCTGCGCTGTGGGCTCACAGTCTCCTCTCTCCCCTGGCCGGCACCACCGGCAAAGGAAGAGGACGTGGTGATTGAAGACTTTGAGGAAGATTCGGAGGCTGAAGGCAGCGGGGGCGAGGATGACATCAGGGAGCTCCGGGCCAAGAAGCTGGCTCTGGCCAGGAAGATAGCGGAGCAGCAACGTCGCCAGGAGAAGATCCAGGTGGGGCCTGCCTGGGGAGGGTGGTAGCCGTGTGGCTGGTGGTCTGCTTAGGGCGTGAGGAGGTGGAAGTAGGGACGAGCCCGACCCTCGCACTCAGGAGGCCTTGCAGTGTCCAGACCGGTTCCACCGCCTGTGTTCCTCCTCTGCCACTAAGTTCTGGTTTGGTGCCTGGAGCCTCCCTCCTCCTGGGCTGCAAGCAGGGCCAGGTTCTTCTCAGAATCTGCTGAAAACTTCTCCCCCAGTGATGATCTGTGAACACACACCACACATAGCCAACCGTTCACACAATTTCAGGGGTTTCAAAGTTACCCTGAACGTTGTCCAGACACTCTCGGAAAAGCCGTGGATTCTCTGTTGAGAACACCTATTCTCAGGGGGAGACGGTGTCATGGCCACAGTCTGCTTGTCTGGATTCCCACCGTAATGGCCAAGCCCCTCTGGACAGCACACTCTAAACCCTAGGGAGAAACTACTCGATCGCCACATAAGGGTTCCTGCACCATCAGCCCTCTCGTGGACCCATACCTTCACTTCCAACAAGCTTTTTCTTTAATGGCTCTCCCAGGTCTGACTCTTGCACTGTAAGCTCACTTCTTCTCATCTAGGGCGTGGGGCAGATGGGGAAGAGCCGGCCACGCTCCCTGCTTTAAGACTAACTGCATACGTGGGGAAGCGTCAGTCGTCTTTAGGAATGTCTGTTTTCAGCCCTCTCTTCAGCCACCTCTGGCCTTTGGCATGGAGCGTAGTGCATGTGGTCAGGCTGACCTGATCAGGCTGGGCTCCGCCACTTACTAGCCTTGTGACTTTGGGCACATTGTTTAACTTCTCCCAACCTGTTTCCTCGTCTGCAGAGTGGAACTGGTGACAGCACCTACCACCTGGAATGGCTGTGAGGCCCACAGGAGCCAGTGCACGTAAAGCACCCAGCATAGTGCATGGCACACCGTGATCTGACAGCAGTCTGACCGCTCATCAGACAGAGCCCTGCCCTGGGAAGGGGAATGGATACCAGTTGGGACCCATGGTCCTTTAGACGTGTTCATATGAGTCTACCAGTTGGAATTAAGCCTCTGCCAGCATCACTGCCGTTGTGGTGTGGCTGCCTTCTCCACCCTTGCGCAGTCTGTGTGAGCCTCTGTCGTGTCCCTCGAAGCTTCGTCTGCAAGCTGTCTTTCTTCCTGTCCGGTAGCTCTTTTCTTCCTCACCATCAGTCTTCCCAAAAGTTCTGTCCATACTGCCACCTCCATTTCTTGACTCTCAGCCCAGCAGTTATAGAGGCGATTGCATCAGGGGTCACCAAGTACCTTTGTCGGGTCTTCATCACACTTGACTTCCCTGTAGCTTTGGACCCCAAAGCCGCCTCCCTCCAGCCTCACTTCAGCACACGAGGACCTTCGTCTCCTCTCTGTCTGGTGACCACACCACCCTCCTGGGCTTCCTCACCACCATTCGTCACTTGGTCTCCTCCTCCCTTTCTCTTACTTCTTAGTCTCAGCACATGGAGTTGGCCCTCGGCAAGTATTTTCATTCAGTGAGCTCATAGATGGTAGCAACGAGAGCATCATCTTAAGTTCCTCACTGGCTTTTAACCCCTCGTGCCTGATTTCTTATCAGATCCTATCTGTTCACTCATTTATTCCCCCCCTCTCCTCCATCCCCATTGCCACTACTGCTGTTCTAGTCCAGGTACTGACTGGATTATAGCCAGCAACCCTGCATTGCACAAGTCCAGGGGCTCCCCTTTCCCTTGTAGTCTGTGAATGCAGCTCCTGGAGTTGTGTGGTACACGGTCTGCAAGCCAGGCTCCCTGCCTGCAACGCATCTTACGTGGTTTCATCGTTCTCTTCCCAAAAGAGCCACTCCCCTGCTCAGGAATCATCAGTGCCTTTGCTTGGCTAATGAAGTCGAATTCCTTACTGTGGCATCTAGGGCTTTCTCGTCTGTTCCCAGTCTATTTTCCCAACCTCTTCTCCCGTCCCCCATGAGCCCTCACGAGCTATATGACATTGGGCAAATCATTTAACTTCCCCGAGCCTCTTTCCTCATCTGTCAGATGAAAGTGGTAACGGCAACTCCCTCAGAAAGACAGTGCACGCAAAGTGCCTGTCCAGACGCTCCAGCCCTCCTGCCTGGACAACACTAACCCTCCTTCCTACCCACTGTCCCCAGACAGCTCTGCCCTTTCCCACTCTCACGTCTTTGTTCCTGCTGTTCGCTCAAGCCCGAGTACCCTTTTTCTGCTCCACATTTCCTGTTACCTGTTGAAATTCTGTTCTTCCTTCAGTCCCCAGATGAAACCCCATCTCCCCAGTGAAGCCTTCCCGGATTCCCCCCAGGAGGAATTCATCTCTCTGCTCAGTGTTCCTGTGGCACTGATTTATACCTCATTTGTGAAACGTATATCACGTCTCAAATTACACTTATTTCTGGACTTGTTCCGCCTGTCGTACTGTGAACTCCTTGGAATCAGGGACCGTGTCTTCCGCTCAATTTAGTAAATGGTGGTGAGCACCTTCCAGGCTGGTGGTGAGGGGACACGGGAGCGAACCAAGAAAGTCCCGTCCCAGGGTGTCCACTGGCGTGGAGAAGTCAGTGATTTGAAGTGTGAGCGAGCCTTGTGACCAAAGGGAAGTGCAGGGTGCTGTGGGAGCACGCACCAGGGGGACATGGCCTTGTCTCAGGCAGCGTGTTCAGCCCGGCCTCTCCAGTGACAAGCGGTACCTGACAGAGGCCTTGCCTGAGACTTGACTTCCGGTGCCCGCAGCTGCTCCTGCCCCGGAAGCCGGTTCTCCGTGTCAGCTCCCTTGGAGCAGGCTGCTCAGCCAGGCATCGATGGCCTGCTGCGGGCCGTCCGGGCTGGGGTTGCTGTGGCCCCTTTAAGAACAGGCCCCACGTGCACTGCTGCTAGCGGCCCTGCCTCCTGTCAGCCCTCTTCCTCCAGCCTCAGAGCCACAGGAGGATTTCTCAGCAGAGAAGAAATTCCCCCCTTCCCTTCTCCCCACCCCCTGTTTAATGCCCGGGGCCCTTCACTTCCATAATTCTTCATTTTCCAGCCTTGAACGTAAGCCAGACACATCTGTCTGGCCATATGCGTGAACCCTGGAGTCTGTGCCGAGGTGGCTGTAAAACAGGGCCGGTGAAGGCCCTTCTGGGAGAGCACACACATGTGTGTGCCCTCGGGCCATTGGCTCCCTGCCCAGAACCACGGGGCTGCAGTGCTCCAAACCCATGTTAACCTCTTCTTATTTTCCCTCTTTTTGTTTAATTTAAGGGGGGAAAATCCCAAGGAAAAGGTATAAATTGTCCTGGGAGTGGGGGAGAGGCTCCTAGCTGGAGAGGCCATTATTGTTGGCAGGTACCTGGGTCACACTAATACAATAAGGAAGAGAGGAGCATCGGGTGAATTAAGATCGGAGAGATGGGCTGTAAATTACTCTGCTCCGAACTCCATCAGTCTCCAGGGGTGTTAACCGAGAGGTGTAAGGCAAGTCCCCAGCTCCCAGCGCCTTTTACAGATGCAGCAAAACAGGAACCACACATGTTTGGGGAAGGGGATGTGAAGGTGGGGTTGAAAAAAATCCTCCTGGCCCCCATGCTGGCTGTAAAGTCCAAATGAGATCTGGGGCCGTAGCCACACCCCCACTTCCCCGCTCCCACCGAGACCCCCGGGCCTAAGCTCATCTGTGGGATGGGGGAGGTAAGGCCTGGCCTCCCTCCGCAGCCTGTCCCTCCCTGCTTCCGGTGTTGCACAGAGGCTGGTGAGTGGGGCCGACTGGAGGTCAGAAAAGGGGTGTGGGCAGCTCTCAGGACCTGGGCAGCTCTCAGGACCTGTGCAGCTGGAGCCTCGGCGCCCAGGCAGGCCTCGGATGCTGGGGGCCAAGTCCGCCCACCCAGGGCTTCGAGGCCGCACTCTCCGGCTCAGCCCAGGCTTTGCGTGTTGCCTGAGACAGCTCTTCCTCTCGTGCTGGTTGAGCCCACCTTGCTGCTTTCCTCCCGAGTTCTTTCCGTTCCCGTTGCCATTCTTGAGAGGTGTCCAGAGACCAGACAGAGCAGGGTACATGGTTTGCCTGGGATACTGGTCAGGGGTGTTTCTTTCCTAACCAGGCCCTCAGGGCAAAGCAGTCGCTGACCGTCCTCCTCCGGGCTTGAGGCGTGGCCTCTTGGCACCTCACCCTGGCCCTGGCCTGTGAATCCCCACCTCCTCTCTGCCTCCACGAGGCTTTGCTGTGATTTGTGCTGCTGTCGGGCGGGGTCAGGTTTCCTGAGCGGTTGCAAACATCCCACCTGAAACATAACAGGCTCTTCCTCTGGCCACAGCTATTGTTTCCCTCGGCATTATGGCCACAGTCTTGCTCTGTAGCCAGCAATGACATGTGTTCTGAAAATAGCTTCACTCCCCTATCCCCTTCCCGCCCACCCACCCTCCTGAAGATGCAGTCACTCCTTTGTGGTAGCCCCAGGAGTTTCACTCTAAATATAGCTGCAGCCCATTCACATTGCCACCCAGCTGAGGGGGGGGCCGCTGTGGAACAATGGGGCATGCACAGAGCCCCCCACACCTGTATGGAATCTAGCGGAAGGCAGACACTCAGCCCTGGCTCCTAGCTGTCGGAGACAGGGTGGGAGCCAGCGCACTACCAGGCCAGGGGCACGTTCACGCCAGGGCAGGAAAGCACATCAGCCTGTGGGGCCAGGCTGCCGCCCTCCCCACTCCAGCGCATTCCAGAGCTTGCTCCAGCCATTCTCACCTCCCTGGTTCCAGCAGCATCCACAGGGTCCTGTCCTCCTGCAGAAATGGTCAGACTTTTGGCTGGAACACCCTTAGGCTGCTGCTTGTAGCAAGCTCAGGGGTGTCATGCTTAGCCCTGCCATCCCCTGTCTATCTAGAAAGGGCAGTAAGATGTAGCAAGCAAATCATCATAATTATAACCTTGAAAAAGATAGCAAGTATGTGTTAAGCTTTGTGGTGTTGACTTTGGATATCCAGAGAAGGGATCCTAAGCAGAACCTTTCCCATGAGCAACCCACCCCAAATGAAGATGCTAACAGAAACCAGTGACTCTGCCTGCTTTCTATAGCAAATGCAGAATCTGCGCCCTTTGGTTTTTGCAGCTCAAGAAGGAATGCCTGGGACTTCCCCGGTGGTCCAGTGGTCCACGCTTCCACTGCAGGGGGCACGGGTTTGATCCCTGGTCAGGGAACTAAGATCCCGCATGCCACGCAGTGCGGCCCCCCGCCCCCGCCAAAAAAAAAAAGGAATGCCTGTCTGCACTGCTGGTGGTTATCTCACCAGCTATTCCTATTAATATTTCATTTCCATTTTGCCATTTTTTGTTTTTTAAAAATACCTCTACATAGTTAAAGAAAAGGAAAAAAAACCCAAGACACCAAGAGTACCACGAGTTTTATAATAGAAATCGGCAGTGCACTGCCTCACCCCTCCCCAGCTCCAGCTCTGCTCCCTAGTGGTTTCCCCAGATATTTACCCCCCCGGATATATAAAAGATGAAAAATGGAGTTGGGCAGAAAGAAAGGAAACTGAAATTTTTTAAGTTACTAATACGTGCATCAGGCATTTAGCTAGATACTTACACATACAAGATGAGGGTGGAAATTTGCTATGTTACCAGACTTCTCATTTCTGGTGAAGACATTGCTCTGGCCAGAGAGGCCCAGGTATAAATGATTCCATCACTCTGTAGAGGGAAGGAAGCAGCTACACTCCCTTTGGAGCCCTACGCAGAAGGAAGACCTAAGAAGGCCTTCTCTTGATCTGGCTCTGCTTTGTGATCTGAGTTCTTCAAGTTTCACAACTCCCGTGTGAGCTAAATGCATTACCTTTATTTGTAATTCTCAGCGTCTCAATTTCCAAAAGGGTCAAGCATCCCCAAATCATTCCCACCATCCAGAAGAAGGAAATTAACCTGTGAAAGAGCCCTTCCTGGGGACCCAAGCCTGTTAGCTTCCTCGTCAGATGTTACTGTGGACTGTCTCTTTCCCCGTTCCCCACCACCTTGCTCAGGGATGCCTCCGTACTTCAGAGAAAGTTGGTTACTTAGCACCTTCCAGAAACAGAATTAAGTTCTTTTCTTCACACTTTCTGACTTTATGGTCCTTATTGCCACTGGTCTGATTCAACATGTCCTTGCTTTCCTAGGATTCCCAGCTCACTGTCCAAGGACCACTGTGGCCCCGCCTTAGCTGCAGTGAGAAGGGTTCCTATGGAACTCTCCTTCCGGGTCAGCACACTTGACTCCAGGCCAGGGCCAGTCCGTCTGAATCACAGCATTCCAGTTGCACCCCCCTCACCCCCACCAGAGGCTTCTGCAGCTTTTTGCTCATACAAACAAAAATAAATCTCACTACCGGCCTCTGAACTCCACAGCAGCACGCTTCCCCCTTCTCCCCGAGCATCCCATGGCTGTGAGTGGGGACTTGGCGCTCTCCCCACCGACATCACTTTTTCACTCCCTGCGCATCCTGTGTCCTTCTCTCACCGTGCGACCCAGGGATCAGAATGGGACGTGACGGCCGGCACAGGCGCCGTGCACAGCTGCCAGGAATCTGACGGGTAAAATCTGGAAAAGTTGGGAGGGCAAATGCTAAACACACACAAACACACACACACACACACACACACACACACACACACACACACAGCGCCACTCAGAGAGGGCCGGAAACACCGACACCCACAGACGAGGGGCTGCGGATCCCCAGTCCTTCCTTGTCTGCCATTCTTTTAAGGGGACTGGGCCAGTCTCCTGACCCAGGTACGAGCCCCCAGAGTCCCACTGGTACCCCAAGAGAAGGGGGAGCAGCTTCAGTGAGTCTCCCGAGACTCCAGGAGGGCATGTGGGGAACAGGAAGCAGTTGTGCAGTGACTCACTGGGCAGAGCCAGGTTAAGGGAAGTTGTCTGCGGGTGTCCCTGGGACCGGATGGTGGCAGCACAGCTCTGACCACCCTCATCAGCTTGATCCCGCCCACCCCTGGGGAACCAACGAGGCTGCCACCTCCCAAAGAGGCTGTGGCCTCCGTTCACCTTTCTGGCCCTGAGCCAGAGCTCAGAGAACTCAGACGGCTAGCGCTTCCCTGGACCTTGCACCTAGATTTTTCTTCCATCCTGTCATCAAAACACCCAGGCAGGCTCAGCCCCCCGCCTCCCTCGGCCATCTGGCCTAAAGGCCCTCCTGCCCATGGCCAGCATTTAAGGAAGGGTGGTCTGAGGTCTTAGGAGCTCACTGTTCCCACAGGGTAAAAGGGGCAGCCAGTGACACTTCCTTAGAGTCAGCCTTAGGGCCAGAGGATCATTTATGGAGGCAGGAAAACTAAGATGTGAAAGGGGTCTGAGCGGAACGGTGGCAGAGATGCTGTGCCCAGGCCCAGCCGGCATCAGGGTTCGTCCTGCCCCTTCTCACTGAGAAAGAGGTTTAGGGGCCTATAATGCCAAGAGAAACGTTCCAGGCAGTGGAAAGGCTGGATAGAGAACGCCGAGACCTGGGAAAATCAGCAGCAGGAGTGCTGATGCCCCCTCTGTGAGGAGGGAGACGGGAGCGCTCGCTAAGCCTGAGTGGGGACCGTCTCCTGGTCTCACAAAATGCCCGCGCCATCACACGTGTTATATATCGATTGTATCTCAATAAAAAATAGGGGTTTTTTGAATGCCCAAGCTGAGTTCGGTAGAATGTGTGTCGCCCTCTAGTTGGCAGCCCCATGGGGAGGGCCAGTGACCCACACCCCCGGGGAAGGTGGCCTGCAGCAGAGGTGCCTTCCCTTCATGAGGTGAGAGCGGCAGGAAGACGTCAGCAGGCGAGCCCTTCAGCTGCGTTTCTTACGCCTGCCAGCGTCCTGTGCCTTCCACCGGCTGTGGTGGCACTGGCAGCAGAGACTTACTCATAGGGAGAGGTCCCCAGCAGGTCACAGAGGAGCCACCCCCAGCATTCAGAGGCATGCCCTTTCAGTTTTACTGTCATTGCCGGTGAAACCTGATCACCTTTCTCACTGACTGTTAGTGGCCAGGGCCCAGCCTGTGGGCCCCATCTCAGTTGGCACGCACATCCGTGCTTGTGTCTCTGTCCCTGCGAGTTGGTGTGTGGCAGGAGGCCATGCGAGGGCAGGACAGGGCTGGGACCTGCTCGCCAGGCCCCTACTGGGTTTGTTTCAGTGCCCTCTGGCTCTGCACACAGGGAGCACACTGTCTGGGCAGATGCCCGCAAATCAGTTTGCTTCTTGGCCATGGTCGCCAGAAGAGGAAGCAACACAATAGTGACCGTGTTCTATAGTGACAGGTGTACCCAGAGCCAGTCTCAAAGGGCTGCTGCCACACAAGGCCCTGGCAGGCTTGAGAAGACTGGGCTTTTACAGATGAGCATGGAACTTCCCTGAGAGATGTGAACATCTGTAAGACTAACAGGCGCTAGGCCGTGTGCCTTCCGAGGTGTGGTGCCCAGACCACTGGTGCTACATGAGGGGCTTTTTCAACGATGCATAGAAGACATTCTGACTCTTTGTTGCGGAAATGCAGCTTGCGCTGGTAAACATATTCCTAGGCTCTGAGACTCCTGATACCACAGATAGTATTTGCTGAGCCACAAAAACGAGTTGACGTAAAGTCAATTTAAAGAAAAACATCAAATAAGAGGAGTGTAGGTTGTACAGAATCGTAGCAAAGGAGTGCAGGTAGAACACAGAAGACTCCTGTTTGGGGGTCACCGTGCAGGTGGGGGGAGATGGTGACGGTTCTCATCAGTCTGGATGGTGGTCTGTGCACAGCTGTGAGTTGGGTCCTAACCCGTCCCACCATGTGGGCTCCTGCCGACGCCGACGTGGGAGACTTCGGTGTTAATTATCAGTTGTCAGCATCACTCTTTTTGTATAGACTTTGAGTTTACTCTTCTTCTTTCGTTTTTTTAAGTACACAGTGAAGTAAATTGAAATAAATTCTGTTTGGGATATACGTATACGTAAAAGCGTCTGGGTTGAGACGTACCCCCTGTATATGCTGCCTAGATAACGAATGTGAAACCACTTTCCTATCCAAGGAACCTAACTCTCCCTTGCTGATTTTTAGCCCAAGGTCTTACTTTCAGAGACCCGTTATTTTTAATAACCATCAAGGGCCCTTCTCAGTCCTCTGCGAGGGTTTTAGTCACGCCTGTTTCCCCAAGCCATTTGGTCTACACTGATTTTTATTGCAGTGCTTTGCCCAGCCCTCGGGCCTGTCCCGACGGGGACTGGCTGTTTTTCTGGAGGGGGAAGGGGCAGGATGCTGACACACCGTGGACTCAGGGCCCTGACTCGCCCACCCCTTGCCTACTCACTCACTGGCTCACTCACCATTCTGTGTCCCTGTAGGCTGTCCTGGAGGACCAGAGTCATATGAGGCAGATGGAGCTCGAGATCAGACCCTTGTTCCTCGTACCAGACACCAACGGCTTCATTGACCACCTGGCCAGTCTGGCACAGCTGCTGGAGAGCAGGAAGTACATCCTGGTGGTGCCCCTCATCGGTGAGTCAGGCCAGAGCAGCCCTGCATGTGCGCAGTAACCCCCTCTACACACATGCCCCGCAGCCTTCGGGGCCAGGCAGGCAGAACCCTGCTGTGTGTGTAAGACAGGATTTGCAGGGAAGTAGGGAATGTGTGGGGCAAGGAAAATTGTTTAATAATCAAAGCAGTTCAAATTATTATGGCTGATCCATGGCTTAAACTGCTTGAGCAAATGGACTCCTGTGTCCCAGCAACCAGAGGCTGCATGAGCCCAGCCCTTGTTTTTATCCTTATAAAGCTTGCAGTAAAACAGCAAAGCTGGTTCCCGTTATTGGTAAACACTCAGCCCTGGCAGATAGCGGCAGTGCTGCTGGGTGGTCTGGCAGGGAGGCTGGGAGGGTTTTGAAGTGCTTAGATGCCTTCGGTCTGATTGTCTTGTAGCTTTTCATGATCGTTCTGTTGGTTCGAGGTAACATTCTTCTGGCCAATGTCACCCTAAGGCCAGGCTGATGGAAACCCTCCAGAGCAAAGCCCTTGGCTCACGCGTGTGGATTCCTGCCGCTTGGGCTCTTACCACTGTCTGGTCATTGGTGCTGGTACAGGGTCAGCATCTCAGGACCCAGCTAGCTTGCTTCCACCCTCAGGCCAAAGGAGCCCAGCTGGGCTATCTCCGGAGGGCTGTCTAAGGCACCTCTGGTTCTGGGAGCCCTGTGCTGGGTCAGCTTCAGGATGGGCTTTGTGCTCTGGGCTCCGGGCTGCTGTCTGATGTAACTGATGCAGCTAATATCACTGATAGCTATCCTGTGGAGGGAGAGTATCTGGGAGACGGCTGGCAAGCCCAGGCTCTTTAGTGTCGCCTTCTCACCAGCCACTTGGAGCAAGTTTAGGAGCCCTGTCCTCTGGAAAATCTGCCAGACTGGCAGTCTGCCTGCCAAGCCACCTCTGACATTCATGCCAAGATGTTCCGCTGGGCCTTCCCTCCCAGTCCCTAGTGTCTTAGTGCCAGATGAGAGTGGAAACAAAGGGCAGGAAACATCCGCCCCTGCAGAGGCTATAGAACCCTGGGGGGTTGTGGGAAACACGTTAGCACCACCTGAGAATGTTGGCACTGAAGCAGCCCTCGTCCCGCCTCCACCCTCCCTGTCTTCCTTCCCCCTCCCCATGTGGCCTGGCCAGAGCCTCTTCAACCCAGGCCCTTAGACCCAAGGGGAGGTTTTCTGTTCTTCAGAAGTAGCGCAGCTTGTCTGCCCAAGGTAGAGCCAGACTATCGAGTTGTTGCAGCTTCCCCTCTACCCTCACCAGGTCCCGGGATGGGGCAGCTTTCAGGATAGCATGTCTCTGTGCTCTCCTACCCAGGAGATTTTCAGGGATAAGAAAGCGAATTGGTCACTTTTTGCTAGATGGTCAGGAAATGGTGTAACTGAGAGGTTGCTGGCGTCTCAGGAGCCCCCTAAGTCTTGGTAGGAACCTCAGACACCATCCCAGGCTAGCAGAGCCCTCGGTCACCAGCGCCGATTGTGCCCCTACTTGTGTGCTCAGTCTTCTTCTTCCCGAGGGAGCCAGTGAAAGGCAGAGCTGCAGCCCTTGGCCTTGAAGAGCTTATGGTTCAGTGGGGGAAGCCAGATCCAGTGGGGAGGGAGCAAATATATGAGAAAACTCAGAGGAGAAGGTAGAGAGAGAATAAATGGTCAACCCCCAGGGGCACTGGGAAATGCCAACTGTGTCACGGCATCCAGGCCAGCCTCTCTGAAGCGTCCTCAGCTGGTCAGGGCCTTGACTCTCAGGGGCTGTAGAGGGGGCTCCTGTTCAATGAGGCGCCGCAGGGGAGTCCTGCCCTGTGCGCAGAGCACGAAGGGTTAAGCCGGCAGCCTTCTCTGCTTGTTTCTTGTGCTCTTTAACCTGCTCCCTGCTCCTTAGGTCTGACCCCAGCTTCGAGAAGCCCCGCCTGGCGCAGAAGCACAAACAAGCTTCCCCTTTGAAGCCTGTTTAGTTTGGAAGCAGGAAAGCAGATTTTGGGATAGAATACCAGTTTTTAATGTTTGATGTTCTGTTTGCTGTACTGTACACCCATCCACCACTACTCCTCAACCTCAGCCATACATTGTGTGGACACTGCAGCCTCAGGTTGCTGAAGGCATGGCGTGTGTGTGTGTGTGTATTCCCACATGGGCCCTTTCCAGAAAGTGTCTCTGAATACCCAGACGGTGAGTGCCAGGCTCACCATGGAACAGCATGCTCACGCCGACTCCCCGAGCCATGAATCACTGCACTGAGGAGAGGCCTCAGACCCCAAACTCTCCCGGAGCCCCCAAGGAGTGCATATTTCCCACTTGACCTCAGGCTTTTGGCTGGAATTTTGGAAAGAATCTTCACCAGAAAATGAAGCTGTGTCCCAGACACATAGGCAGGCAGGCAGGCAGGCAGACACACACACACACACACACACACACACACACACACACACGTGCACTATCAGAGGAGGTAGATGTGCCAGGGGTTTAGGGGAATAGCAGGGTCCTTGCGAGTGAGGCTGTGATCCCCACTTGCCACCTCGTGACCTCCCTGTGCTCTGAGGGGTGGGCATGGAACTGGGCCCCTCTTGGACTGCCGTGGTGGGGGCCCAGGCGGATGAGGGAGAGTGCCTCTTTCCTCTAGCTGCTACATACCCTCGCCTCTCCTGAGGGACCCTCTCGATTTGATTCTATAACTGAGGAATGCGATAGAGGGGCCAGGTTTCTTCCCCTGAATACAGCAGCTCCAGAAACTCCTTGTAAGTTCCTCCCAGGAGGAGGGTGGGGCCCAGGGGAAGAGGCAGAAAGAAGATAGAACACTGTGGAAAGTCTGGGGCATTTCTTGCCCCCAAGATCCCCTAGTTTCACTGGAAGACTCCTGTGGGGCAGGATGGCTTCTGCGGTCTGGGGAGGGGCTGGCTGGGAAAGCGAGGCCTCGGGCAAAGACAGACGTGATTGCTGATTGCTGAGGCTGATTCCTTGCGGGACTGTGTCTCATCAGTGATCAATGAGCTGGACGGCCTGGCCAAGGGGCAGGAGACAGACCACCGGGCTGGGGGCTATGCCCGCGTGGTGCAGGAAAAGGCCCGGAAGTCCATTGAGTTCCTCGAGCAGCGATTCGAGAGTCGGGACTCTTGCCTACGGGCCCTGACCAGCCGTGGTAATGAACTCGAATCCATCGCCTTCCGCAGTGAGGACATCACTGGCCAGCTGGTGAGTCCCAGGGCAAAAAGGGAGCACCTATAGCCAGCCTTCAGAACGGGGTCTCCGGGAGGCAGGGGCTGGGGAAGGCCAGTTGGCCTGAGCAGCCGAGGGGACGGCCACCATCGAGGCCCAGGAGGGGGAGTTCCTTGTCCCCTAGATCCCTCTTGGCACAGTTGGACCTGGCCAAGCAGGGCCAGGGCATGTCTGGGAGGGACACTGGGAGGTGACCTTCCCCAGGACCCCAGAGGCAGAGCATACCTGTGCCTCCTCTGCATGGCGCCCCCTCCTGCCCGGCGGCACTTATCCTGTCTTCCTCCAGGGCAACAATGATGACCTGATCCTCTCCTGCTGCCTCCACTACTGCAAAGACAAAGCTAAGGACTTCATGCCCACCAACAAAGGTACAGCTTTGCCTCTGCCTCGGGACCATCGCTTCCCCTCCCTACCTTGTCCTACCCTCCTCAGCCCTAGGGAAGGGTCCCTCCACTGACTCTGGCCTGGGAAGTTTAAGGAATCAGGGTTCAGGCCTGATACAAGCCTGAGGCCAGCCCAGTTTCCTCCCCTCCTGGAAGTCAGACCTCCCTGTCACAACTCCCCCACCCTCAGGTGGACCCTCGGCCAACTAGGGATGGGCCTAGCCCAGGAAGCTGGGCTCTAGACTGTGAACTTTCCCACTGTGCATACGTCCATTTCCTTTCTTGGGTCCTCGGTGAGTTCTCTGACAGCAAGGATGTCTTTATGATTCAGTGTAGCTTATTCTGGGCATGGTCTCCTGAGCCCAGCCCTCTGCCTTTCTGAGGACAGTCCCCGGTGGTCCCTGGGGCCCACCTTCCTGTTCTTGGCCATGCTCATCCTCTCAGTTCATCCGTGAATGTTTACCCTGTATCGGGGGGGCGGGGGGTGGAAGTGCTTCCCCACCTAGTAGTGGGCCTTTCCTTCCTGTCTCTCTGGTTGTGTGACATAGCCCTTTGGAGGCAGGTGAGAGCTGAGGAACGGACTGAGCCCTCAGCCCAGTTTTTAAAACCCTTTTGGTGAGCAGAATCCCATCTGGGAACCAGAGGTTCTCTTCCAGGTGCTTGAGCACCTCACCCTCAGCCCAGGACCGTCTCTCCCCTGAGGCAGCCCTCAGCCCCTCAGAGTCAGCGAGGCTCAGGTGCTTTCTGCTCCCCGCTCCCAGGACTCTGACATCTCTTCTTTTGGAAGGAATTCCTAGGATTTCCTATCTCGGTGTCATCAGCAGAGCTGATAATTCTCACCATTTAGTCTGTGTCTGTGTGTATGTAGCCTCTTGTCATTTTCTCTTAGTTGTCACCCATCTCTTGTCTCTGCTTGCTTTCCTAGCCTGGGCTTCTAGGCTGGCCTGGGGCTTGTCTTCTCTCCAGCCCTCCTCGCACCCACTTCAGTGCAGCCCCTCACTGCTGCCCGAGTCTCTGTACCTGAGGCTGGCAATGAGCCCACAGCTGCTGTTTTTCAGAGGGGTCCTGCCACGTGGCTTGCATGTACTGTCCCTTAGGGCCAGGTTCGGAGCATTCAAGTGGTAAAAAGGAGTCCTGGCTGAGCCCAACAGAGGAGGTTGGGCTCTGCTCCCGGGCAGCTTCCTAGAGGGGCACCTTCTGAGGGAGAGGTAGGCAGGAGTGCAGAAGGCCTTGTTGGGAAGTACGGTTCAGATACTGCTGTGGCCCCACCCAGCCTCAGAGCTGTTTCTTTCTTAGCAGAGACACATTTTGGCTTTGGCCCTAGTCTCCCCCCGCCCGCCGCCCCCCCCTCCCCCGCTTCACCCCAAACAGCCTACAGGAACCCATTGCCATCCTGGGGACCGCCCCTATCAGAATTACATCAGCAACGGCTGGTGTAATCAAACCCCATTTGTCAGTGTGAATTCTTAGCAGATTAACTTGTCAGATTCACAGAGAAACCATCACCAAATGTTTATGTGTAAACGATGTTGAATTTTAAAATCATGTGGATTATGGCGGATGGGGCCTGACAAGATGACAGTCTCTGGTTTCTAACAAAGTGAAGTTACCAGTGTCAAAACAGAGGATGTTTATTGTTAAAAATGTCTCAAAGTATCCACAGAAACCCCTGCAGACCCCTGCCAGCAATGCCGGGCCTTGGTTGGCTGACCTAAGGCCTGGGACTCGCCTGGTCTGAGTCCCAGGGCAGGACCAGTTGGGCTGTGGACAGACTTGGGCAGCCCGCTGGGAGCCCCACATGGCACTGCACGTCACCCCGCCCCACCGCACACACCCCGAGGGGCCAGGCCCAAGCAGCCGAGCAGTCTCAGAGCATCTCCTCTCCCCATGGCGGCCCTCCTCGCCCTCTCTGTCCGCCACAGCTGCTCACCTCCCACCACACCCTCCTTCCGCCTCTCCCCTTCTCTCACCGCCATCAACCCCGCGAGCCTCTCCCTCCCTCTTCCCCCAGGCTCCTCCCAAGGCTGACAGCCAGTTCTCAGCCTCCCTGCCTGGAGCTGGCAAGCCTGAAGCTGCTCAGGTCCGGCATGGATGTTTGCAGTCCCCCGGCCCCCGCCAGCCCTCACAGTCAGCAAGCCCCGCAGGACATTTCCTGTGCCTCACTGTCTGCCGGACCTCCTTCAGCAAACACCCAGCCTGGGACTGAGGAGGGGACCTGCCACCCAAGGGGCCTTAGCAGGGGTGGGGATGTCACTTGTGTGAGTGCTTGGCCCCAGTTTAAATTCTCCCCGATACATTATTAAAAGGTTAGGGAATTAGGGGGAAAGAAGTGGGGGAAGATACCCTGCTTAAAAAGTCATCGAAAAAGAACGAAGGCTATCCGTTTGTGCGTCCGTTTGTGCCGATATAGAAAGATCTTTAAAATCTTTAAAATTTGAAGGAGGTAGGTACGGTGAGTATGATTGTAATGTTATAGGAAAAAAGCTTATATAACAAGTATATACACTTGTAAATGTGCATAAAGAAATCTGGAAACATGCACAGCTCTACCCTGGGAAAGAAGACAGAGAGACATGAGGGAGAGAACGGGGAGAATGATGCGACTCGACCTTTCCTTTTTCTGTACCTGGAGGTTTTTACCGTACACACGGATCACGTTTATTTCATAGAGGGAATCTTTTGGCTCTAACCTCAGGGCCACCTTGGCTGGGCTCTGCCGGGACCCTTGCCCTCCTCTCCTCAGAGCTCCCTGAGCTAACCCCTCTCCTCACTTCCCGGGAGCCCTGGATACATTGTGTATTCCATCTTGAGTTCTCTACCTCTGAATCCCTAAAGCATGGATCTGCTGGCCTTGGCGGGGGGGGGGGGGGGGTGGATGGGGGGGTGGCCGTCGTCGTCGTCTCCTCGGCGGCTGGCGGCGGCTGGCGGCGGCGGCGGCGGCGGGGGCGGGGGGGGGCGGGGGGGGGGGGGGGGGGGGGGGGGGGGGGGGGGCTGGAGAAGATGTGCAGCAGAGAGGAATAGTCTGCGTCCAGGACTAGCCGTGCGGTCAGAAGGGATAGGAGGGCCGCTCCTGCCCCCTCCGCTCAGAGTCCTGACAAGAGGGCTTTGCGGAGGCGGGCGGGTCGGGCAGCTCTCAGGGCACGAGGCAGCACAGCCCTACGCTGGAGGCGGGGGTCCAGAGCAGAAGGCCAGCCCTGGCCCATCACGGCCCTCCCTAAGCCGGTAGGGCAGGGGCGCCCTCGGCTGATAGTCCGCAGGAGGGAAAGGACCTGTGGAAGGGCCAAGATGTGGCTGGCCTTGAGCCCCCAGGACTGCTTTCCCCTCCGGAAGCGGAGAGGCAGCCAGTGCCTCCGCCTCCTGCCCTCAGTGAAGTCCCTCCGCTCTCTCGTGCCAACAGAGGAGCCGATCCGGCTACTGCGGGAGGTGGTGCTGTTGACGGATGACCGGAACCTGCGTGTGAAGGCGCTGACCAGGAATGTGCCTGTGCGGGACATCCCGGCCTTCCTCACGTGGGCCCAGGTGGGCTGAGGGGGCCGCAGCGGGGCCCACCCCCACGGAACCATTCCCGAGAGGCCACCAGGCGCCCAGAGTAGCACAGGAGATGCCCGCGTGCCTGAGCCACCAGTCCCCCCAGACAGTAAACCACCCTCACCCCCCCCACGCCGTGGCCGCGCTGTGGGGGCAGCTGCTCCGCACAGAGCCCCCCCCCAAGGGCCGGGCGGAAGCCGCTGGGACCCTCCGGGGCTGCCGGGATTTAGCAGGGAGGTGGCTGGCTGCAGTGACAGCAGGTGGGCGAGGTGCTCAGCCTTTCTCCCTCCCCGTATCCGGCGGCGCAAGGGCTGGGGGAAGGCCTCGTAGCCCGGGGACTCAGCCACTTTCTCAGCTGGAGATGGGGCAGGGGGTTAGAGTCTCCATCAGGTGCAGGTGAGATCACGGGTCCCTTTAATCTTCAGAGCCCCTGTCCTGAAAGCGTCCCAGAGGCTTTGGTCACGCCATGAAGAGAGTGCTGGGGCGGGCGTCTCTCTCCCCCTGAGGCCTGGATTCCCCCATGGACCGCACTTGGGTTCTGAACAGCAGCCCTAGGCGCCCCCACCGCCTCCCCCCCCCACACACACACACGCACACATCCCGCTGGGTCCACTGTACTGGGCCACTTGTTTTCCCCTCGGTTGGGCGTGGGTCTGCAGGGAAGGGACATCTGCTCTCAGGCCCACGCTTCCTGGGTGGCCTTTGCCTGCTCCGTCTCCCTCCATTGGCCTTCCTTTTGCTCTAGTTCCCACTTCACAAAACCTCCTCAGACTCTTCTCGACTCCCCCTCCCTCTCCCCCTCCGGAATCATCCCCCCCGCCCTCCTCCTCTTTCTAGTTGCTCCCTCTCACCTTCCTGGCCCCTCAGATCCTTGCCATGGAGGTTCTCACTCTGAATCCTTCTCCTGCGGTACCCATGGCAGGAACCTAAGAAAGCTTTCCTGCCGCTGACCACCTTTCCCAGGCCCCTGTGCGCTGGGATACTTCCAGGCTCCTCCAGCCCAGCCTGAGGGAGGGTAGGATGGACCAGTGCCTGGGAGCAGCATTGCCTAGCCTGGAGTTTGCACCCGGTTTCTAGCTTTGCCCTAGAAGAACTTGACCCAGGGGCCCTTTGGCCTTGGAGTTTTTTGCTGCCTCTTTAGCTGGCACCTGTGTACAAAGCTTCACTGAGGAGGCTTCCTACTGGGAAAGCGTTCTCCCAACCCAGGGACAGGGATGGAGGGGGACTTAGGGGAAGACAGGGTTTGGAGGCGGAGCCAGGAGTAAGTGTTGGTGGGACCAGTGGGGGAATCCCCCAGAGCCCCCCATCTGACTATACAGCCTGCCCAGAGGATGGGAGTAAGGCAGTGCCCTCCCGGAGGCCCGAGATTATGCCAGAAGGAGGGGGAACTGTACAGGAGAGCCACGGCCGACGAGCTGGGGCTGTGAGTCCCCCGGGGCCTCAGAAGACTGGGCTTTTTGGGGTATAGGGTCCCTGGCCTCTCCTCTGAGATCCTTTCCCGCCTCCCCCCCCCACACACACACACGCACACATCCCGCTGGGTCCACTGTACTGGGCCACTTGTTTTCCCCTCGGTTGGGCGTGGGTCTGCAGGGAAGGGACATCTGCTCTCAGGCCCACGCTTCCTGGGTGGCCTTTGCCTGCTCCGTCTCCCTCCATTGGCCTTCCTTTTGCTCTAGTTCCCACTTCACAAAACCTCCTCAGACTCTTCTCGACTCCCCCTCCCTCTCCCCCTCCGGAATCATCCCCCCCGCCCTCCTCCTCTTTCTAGTTGCTCCCTCTCACCTTCCTGGCCCCTCAGATCCTTGCCATGGAGGTTCTCACTCTGAATCCTTCTCCTGCGGTACCCATGGCAGGAACCTAAGAAAGCTTTCCTGCCGCTGACCACCTTTCCCAGGCCCCTGTGCGCTGGGATACTTCCAGGCTCCTCCAGCCCAGCCTGAGGGAGGGTAGGATGGACCAGTGCCTGGGAGCAGCATTGCCTAGCCTGGAGTTTGCACCCTGTTTCTAGCTTTGCCCTAGAAGAACTTGACCCAGGGGCCCTTTGGCCTTGGAGTTTTTTGCTGCCTCTTTAGCTGGCACCTGTGTACAAAGCTTCACTGAGGAGGCTTCCTACTGGGAAAGCGTTCTCCCAACCCAGGGACAGGGATGGAGGGGGACTTAGGGGAAGACAGGGTTTGGAGGCGGAGCCAGGAGTAAGTGTTGGTGGGACCAGTGGGGGAATCCCCCAGAGCCCCCCATCTGACTATACAGCCTGCCCAGAGGATGGGAGTAAGGCAGTGCCCTCCCGGAGGCCCGAGATTATGCCAGAAGGAGGGGGAACTGTACAGGAGAGCCACGGCCGACGAGCTGGGGCTGTGAGTCCCCCGGGGCCTCAGAAGACTGGGCTTTTTGGGGTATAGGGTCCCTGGCCTCTCCTCTGAGATCCTTTCCCCTGGATGAAGGCTGACGACTGGGTGGGTGGGAGACCCCATCTCTCCTTTCTGTCCCATTTGCAGCACTGGATTTGTTTCCTTAATAAATAATTTTTAGTTATGAAACATACCTGAGCTCTTGCTGATCTGTCTCTGGGACCGGGGAGGGAAGGTCCAAGCCACCGCACCTATATGAGGGCGCTGCTTCTGGCCCCTGCACCCACCCCGGTGCGGCCCACCCAGCTCCTTGTGCAGGGCGAAGAGAGCCGCTGGGTCCAGGGTCCTTGGTTACTGCTTTATTGCTGTTTGGTTCGAGTACAGAAAATGGAAGCGGCTCTGGAAGAGCCTGTGTACAAGGTAGGAAATATACAAACGAGGAGGAGGGAGCTAAAGAGACCACGTTCCAGCCCAGCCCAGCCTGGGCTCGGGGTTGGGGGGGCCGCCCAGGGCGCATGCAATAAATATGGTCCGGGGCCCCAGGGAAGGGAGGGGGGGACCACCGCGGGAGTGGGAGACCGGGTAGGCCAGGGCTGTCTCAGCCCTCTGACTCCAGAGGGAGGGAAAGGTTAGCCCTGGGGCTAGTGCCACTTGTGCAAAATGAGGAACTTCACATTATCAGTCCCGGGGCGGGCGGGGGCGGGGGCGGGGGGCCCTCCGGCCGGCTCAGTCCCCTCCCCGCTCCCCAACTCTGCCCGACGCTCCGACCCCAGCGGGGAGATTCACAGTGAGAATGGGTGTGGTCGCAAGGGCCGGAGGTAGGGCTGGGAGCGCCCCAACAGTGACACCCCTTCCCCCAAGAGCAGCACGGAGCCGGGGGAGGGGGCCAACGAACCACAGGAAGAGGCGGAGAAGGGCCGGGGGTCTCCTTTGGTCAAAGCTGATATCAAAAATATAAATCTCCCTTCCCCCATCCCACCCCCGTCCCGGGGTTTTCTCCCCACCCCCACCCCCGGGCTAAGGCACAAAGCAGTGAGGCCAGGTGGGGCCGCCGCCCCTGCGGCGACGCTGCCGCAGCTACTAGAGTCGTCGGGCGCGGTGTGCCTGCCTGCTGGTGGCCGCCGCCGCCGCCGCCGCCTAGGGGCGCGGGCCGGGGCCACGCGGCGGCAAGACCGCTCTAGGTGGGGGAGAAACGGTCGATGGTCCGGCCGTCGGGGCCGGCGGCCAGGTGCGCTCCCTGGCTCAGCACCTCGGCCGCCTTGTCGGGGCTGAGGCCTAGCTCCGCAGTGAACTTGGCCAACGGGTAGAGGCTCTCGAGCGCCACCTTGGGGTCGTGCAGGAAGTGCGTGGTCTGGGCCAGCAGCTCGGCCGCAGCCGCCTTGTCCTGCTGCTTCAGGCTCAGCTGTTCAGCCGTGAGGCGCGCCACAGCAAAGACGCCCTCGGGGAAGTCGAGCTTGCCCTTGCCATCGGGGCCGGGGACGCCGGGGAGCCCCCCCAGCCCCGCCAGCGCCCCAGCCGCGCCGGCCGCGCCACCCACGGCGTGCATCTTCATGTGGCTGATGAGGTTGCGTTGCTGGGCGAACTTGCCGCCGCACACCTGGCACTCGTAGGGCTTCTCGCCCGAGTGGATGCGCATGTGCTCGGTGAGGCGGTACTGGCGCGTGAAGCGCATGCCGCACGCGTCGCACGCGAAGGGCTTGAGGCCCAGGTGGCTGCGCATGTGGCGCGTCATGGTCCCGCGCTGCGTGAACTTCTTCCCGCAGATGGTGCACGGATAGGGCCGGGTCAGCCAGTGCGTCTTCTCGTGCTGCCGCAGCGTGGCCGGGTCCTTGTAGCTCTTGTCGCACGACGCGCAGCGGTACGGCCGCAGCAGCTCGCCCAGGCCCCCAGGAGCCCCAGCGACCTTGTCCCCACCGCCTCCAAAAGGGGGCCCGAGGCCGGCGGCCCCTGCAGCCACCTCAGCCGCCTCGGCCCTGCCGTACAGCGCCTCCTCCTCCTCCACGTGCGCCTCCACGTGCGCGTTCAGCTGCTCCGAGCTGGGGAAGCCCTTTCCGCATGGGATGCACACGTACAGGTTGTCGCCGAAGCTCTCGGGCTCGCCATAGGCCAGGTGCGGGCACGGGTAGCCCTCGAGGTGGCCGCCGGGCGGGCTGGGGTCCTCGCTGCTGCCCGTCTCCTCGCTGCTGCTCTTGTAGTCGTCGCCGTCGCCGCCCGCGCCAGGCCCGTCCAAGCTGCCCGGGTAGCGCGGCGGCGGCGCCAGGCCGAGCGGAGGACCCCCGGGCGAGGCGGCCGGGTCCCCGCCTCGCTCCTCGCATCGTTCGCTGGGGGAGCCGCGCTCGCGGCCCAGCTCGTCGCCGTAGCTGCCCAGGCCCGGCTCGTGCTTCATCCAGCGGTAGAGGAGGCTGGGCCCGTCGGGGCGGCCGGGGGGCTCGGGTCCCGGGCTGCCGCCGCCGCCGCCGCCGCGGAACGGGTCCGGAGGCGGTCCGGCCTCCTCCAGCTTCTGGAAGGGCAGCGGCGGCAGGGGCGGCAGGGCGAGCGGTGGCTCCTTGTAGGCTGTGGGGCCGGCGCTGGGAGGGCTGTCTGGGCGCGGGGGCAGCTCGCGCTCGCCCGGCGGCCGCTCGGGAGGCGCGGAGCCCGGAGGGCTTTTCTTGGACAGGTCCAGGCCGCAGAGCGGGGAGCAGCGGCGCTCCGGGGCGCAGAGCGCGGCGGCCGGGCCGGGGCCCGAGGCGTACAGCTCGGCGCAGTGCGTGTTCACGGCGGCCTCGGGGCCCGACGGCGCCTCGGCGGTGGGCGGCGGCGGAGGCCCGGCCGGGGACGAGTAGCAGGCCTGGATGACGGGCGTGGCAGCCCGCAGGCCCCGGCCCGGCCTCCCGTAGGGTGCGTAGCCGCCGCCGCCACCGCCGCCGCCCCGCAGGTGGCAGTACTTGCCGTGGCGCTTGAGGCGTTTCTTGCACAGCGCCACGAGGTCGGGGATCTGCAGGTAGCTGGCGGCGGCCAGCACGGCGCCCAGGCTCGGCTCGGCCCCCGGGGCCACGGCGGCCGCCGCCGCCGCCTCCGCGCCGTCAGCCAGGCGGCCGGTGTAGATGAAGTCCAGCACCAGGCGGAACACGGCCGGGCTCACCATGTCATGGTCCAGGTTGAGCAGGTTGTCATGCACCACCAGGGACTTGAGGTAGGCGCTGCTGGCCGCCAGCACGTTCTTGTGTGCGCGGAAGAGGGCGTTCTGCACCACGATGATCACGTCGCACAAGAAGCCCTTGGTGCGCTGGTTGTTGAGCTGCAGCAGCAGCTGCCTCGAGTGGCCGGGCGCCTCCATCGTGTCCAGCATCGTCTGCCCAGCACAATCTCCTGCGGGGACACACAGCAGCCGGGTCAGGGCCGCACTGAGCCCTCGCTGCCTGCACCCAGTCCGGCGCTTCTCCCCTCCACTTCCCCTTCCCCTCAGCTGGGCAGGGGCATTGAGCACCGCGGCCTGGGCACTGGCGGAGGATCCGCGGCCTCCAAGAGTGGGAGCCTGGGCCGGCCGGCCTGGACCAAAAGAAGGAGCCGAGACTGGCTGGCGGAGAGGAGGCCAGGCTGGCCTGCACCCCCAGGCCCGATACCGCCGGGCTCACCGCCTGGGTTCTGGGGGCTTCCGAGGAGAAAACTGTTCGGGCGAAGCGACCCTTTCGGAAACAGTTACCCGATTTGAGGAAAATGTCCGCTGCAGGAAAAGTCATTCAGGGCTGAGAAGTTTGCCCAAGTGGGATACAAGGGAGCCGAGTAAAAAAGCGCCTCCCGCCTCGAGAGAAGTTGCCCCAGTTGGGGGAAGAGGTCCGGAGGAGGGGAGCGCGGTGCCCGCCGTGGCGCCGCCCTGGCCGGGGGCTGTCAGGCCCTCAGTTGAGGCCCGGGCGGCGGCCGTGGCGCGGGAAGCGGAGGCAGCGGCTGCCGTGGCGGGCAAAGCATGAAGGCCGGCCCGGCGCGGGGAGGGCGTTATATCGGGGCAGGAGGCTGAGGCAGGAAGCAGGTGGGGGGGAGGGGGGAGCCACGCAGCTCCCAAGGGAGGGAGGGGGCAGCGCCCCGGGCGGGCACCGCGCACAGCCGGCTTCGGCCCTGACCCCGGCCTGCGCCCCACCCGCGTCCCGGCCCCGGCCTCGGCCTCCGCTCTGCATTCGCGGGCCCGGCGCCTCCCTCCCTAGCTCCCCTCGGCCCCTTCTCCACGGGACCTCTGCCGCCCCAAACTTGGGGAAAAGTTTCCCAACTTCAGACAGGCCGGGAGGAGCGCACCAGCCGCAGTCCCTCGGCTCCCAGCTTTTCCTCTCGGCCCCCAATTTCGGCAGCCAGGCGGCCGCCGGGCCTGAACCGAGCCCTGAGCTCTCCGGCCGTCCGCTCGCCCGCCCGACCCTATTCCCCGCCTGGCCCCCAGGGCCTCGCGGCCCGTTACCTGCGGCCGCAGCCCGGCCGGGCTTCCCTCCCCGTGGCGGTGGCAGCTCCTAGTCGGCGCCCCACCCGCCCCGCTGCCAGGCGCCGCGCTGTGCCAGGGAGGGCAGCGCCCCTGCCAGCCCCGCCCGCCAGCTCCCCTTCCCTTCCCCTCGCTTCTCTAGCCCATGTGCGGGCAGAGCCGGCCCCGGGCCGCTGACCCTGCCGTGAACCCGGCGCAGAGCAGCGGCCCGGCAGTCCTGAGTCCTCTAGGGGCGACACCCGGAGCCCTGAACGCCAGCCGCGTTGGGGCGCCCGCGCCAGAGGATGCGCCCGAGGCGGCCAGCGCGCGCGAGGACCGGGCTGTTCGGGTCCCCTGTCCCTCCCGGTCCCCACCCCTAGAACCTACCTGGGGGGCATGTCGGAAGCCCCGGGCCCGGCTGCCGGCGGATCCAGGGGGGACGTGGCTGCGCTGCCCTCCGCCCGCCGGGCCCCCGGTCGGTCTGTCCTGCTGGTCCGTCCTCCCCGCGTCCTGGTCGCGTCTCAGCCCCGCCGCGCTTTCCGCACACTCTTATCTGGAGCGGCCCGGGCCGGCGGGCGCTGCTGCAGCTATGGCGCCACCTCGCGGCCGTGAGGGACTTTGCGCGACACAGCCACAGCCTCCTTCCTGCGCACCTGGGCCGGAGGCGCCCAGATGCGGAGCTGGACTCAGGAGGGGGACCTATTGGCAGATTCAGCCTCCCAGATGTGCCCACCTGGAGGCCCCAGTCTCGGACTTGCGAGCCCCACAAACCCCGGAGTTTTGAGCTGAATGCTCTCCTGTACATACTTCTAAATTCTCACATTGCCCCAGTTCAGTTAAGTCCTGCCCGCAAGGAGGGGACAGTAGATGGTGGGAGAGAGGTTTTGGAAATCCTAAGGAAGAAGAAGATAGACAAGATCTTAGGGGACCCTCCTTAGATATTCCTGGTTGGGACTGTCCATTTGTAACCCCCCAACACACCCACCCTCACTTAGCCACATGGGATAGGTATGCACAGAATAAACCCGTTTGCACCCAGACCCTCTCCAGGCACTGACACCCGCGGGCGCTCATGTTTGCATAGACACACACCTGCCCCCTTCCGGAGTCCAAGATCTGGCTTTCTGGCATACTCAGGGAACTGTCATGTAGGGCCCTCCATGACCTGGGCAGAGGTGGTACCCAAACAGCCCACCCTGAACTTTCAGGCCTCTGGAGGGACCCCAGGATATGCGACTGGGAATGGCTGGACAGCGCCTCTTGGGGGTCCCGCAGAAGCGAGCCAAGCCCCCAGATTCCCCGTGTGAGCCGTTTTGAGGGACGACCCGCTTGAACGACCTCGTCTCCAAACCCACGGACCCGAGAGAAAAGTCACAGGACGGCCTGCAGCCCGGGATGCCCCGCAAGGTCCTGCACCCCACGTGAAGGCCGGGTTCTTGCAGGTGACGCCCCTTCTGGGAGGGAGGGCACCCCGCACTAGAGCGCGGGCGTTCGCACAGCTAACTCCGGAAGTGTCCCCGAGCCGCCCCGGCACATCAGGCCTACTGTAGCCAGCGCCTGTGTGGCTGAGTGGGCCTCCGCAGCCCACGCTCCGCCTCTTCCCCGCACCTTCTGACCCCCGCCCACATGGCGGGGGGTGGGAGTGGGTCCCCAAGAACGCCTGCAGTTTCTGATTGGCTGCGCCTCCCTCAGCCGCCGAGCGCGAGAGGCTGGGGCGCAGAGTTACCATAGTAACCGATGAGGTTCGCCCATATCGCGTCTCTCCGAGGCCTTGGAGAGCTTAGCAACCGCGCAGGGCCGCTGGGCGGCGGGGGCCGCGCTCGCCGCCCCCCCCCCCCCCACCCCTCCGCCCGCCCCGGGCTCCATCCTTCGCCCCCACGCCCGCGCCAGCAGTACTGGCTGAGTCACTCATTGAGGGGCCGCCGGCGCGGCCACTCGCGGTCCCTGACAGACACCAAGGTCTCGGGCGCCCCCCAGAGGCTCCCTTTCCTCAGCAGGGGACTTCATGGCTTGGGGCCAGGAGGAGGCTCCCGGACCCCAGAGGTTCTTCTGACTCCCACTGCTTACCGAGTCCACCCTCACCCTGTTTCCACTCCGTGTTCTGGGTCCATCTTATCCCAGTCCTCTTCTCCGTCTCCCCCACCCCTGTCCCAGAGTCCTCGCTAAGGAAGTAGCGAGGTTCCAAGAATGAAAATGAGCTGACAGCCTCCAGGGAAGGTGGACCTCAACATCTTGGCGGAGAGATGTGCTGTGTGCTGAGGTGGAAAAGTGTATGGAGTGCTGGGGGGAGGCGGGAAGACTCCTGAGCAGTGCTCTTAGAGCTGGGCTTTGATGGATGAACAGGAGTTCTCCCCCCAGGCAGGAAGGCATTCCTGGAGAAGAGAACCAGTGGGACCAACGCTGGGGGCAAAAAAAAAAAAAAAAGGCACGGTGTGGGGGGGGACTCTAGGAGGCCAGATCCCAAAGGGTATGCAGGACCTCTTTGACCCCATGTCTGCTGTAATCTTTTATCCCCTTGATGGGGCCAGATCCTAGCCCCACAAGGATCCACTCAGCCCTGTCTCTGTGCAGTGGAGTCTGTCCACTGTGGACCCACCCTAGGGTCCCCTGTGTCCACTATTTTTGTTTTTCTTCAACAGTCTCCCCAGATTCCCACTTCCCGACCCCTATTCTCACACTGTCCTTACATCTGCATGGGAGGGTCTGACAGACCTGCCCCCAGCATAGCTGCCCTCCTGTGGACTTCACTCTTCCTCAATCTTTGACCTTTCCCTCCCTCCCTAGTTCCACCTGCTTTGGCCTGGCGTTGTCCCCTCCCCACCCTAATCCAGCTCCTCTCTCTGGACACACTCCCCTCCCCCACTGATGGAGCTAGGTTGGGCCAGGATCATTCATTTCCCTCATCCTGTCCAGGAGAACTTTGCCTCACATTGCATGGACTCTTCTTGCCAATTCTGACCTCCAGGAACTCTAACTCCTCCAGGAAGTGGTCTCTTCCCTCCTACCCCCAGAGACTCTTCTCTGCTAAGCCCGCAATGTCCCTCATTCCACAAATGGGTCCTAAACGCGGTTTGCTGAGTGTCAGGCTCCGAAACTGGCATTGTGGACCAGTCCTCCTCCCCTCCAATTGCTGAGGCTTCCTCTTCCTCTCTCTCCCTTCTCCTGCCACCTTTCCCCCACCTCCCCCATAGAGGACCCTCTTGCTTATTTCTGGGGAGTCCAAGCCACCCTCCTCAACTTTTCTGCCTTCCCTTGCGTCTCCAGCTCCCGTCTGGTACCTAGACTACCACTGAGCCTTTCCTTCCAGGCCCAGCCTCCTGCTATAAAGCCTTCCAGACCCCTGGGCTCCCCCACTCCTCTTCCCTCATGTCCCTGACACCACAGCTCTAGATGCTGCCAGAGGCCCCCCTGAGGGTCCAGCTTCCTCTCCTGCCCCCTACCCCCCAAGGGTGACGACACCGCAGTGGCCCTGTGGGGTATAACGCCGCCGCGGGGCATCTTGTGACGTCACAGAGCCGTCGGGTCCAGGAACTGAGGAGTGGGAGTGGGGGCTACTGGGTGACGGCCTTGGAAGGCCGGGCGAGGGTGGGGTTGCGCCCCCAGGTGTCCCAGAGTGAATAAATCTGTAATGGACTCGTCCTCCTCCCCGCACTGTCCTCTCGCGGGCCCCCAGCCCGCAGTTCCGGAAAGTTAACCCCTTGTAGACCGGTACAGGGGGCGCGGGCTCCCCCTCCCCGTTCCTGCTTCCGTGCGCCCTCCTCCCCCTCCCATCTCCCCGTCGCATCGGTCCCCACCACCCCACCCCACCCCACCCCGCCTCGCCACTATAAATAGCCCCTCTTCCCGTTTCCTAAATTCCCTGCTGACGTCGGCAGCGCGTCAGTGTGTAGGAGCCGCGGCCGCATGAATGAGCCGCCGCACGAGTACTACGCGCGCCTATAAAAGCCGCCGCGCCAGCCCGGCTGCGGGAGGCGAGCGGGCGCGGACGCAATACAGCCGACAGGTAAGCGGGACTGACCGACCAACGGGCGACAGATGGACCGATGCACGGACACGGACTGGAGGGCAAGGAGGAGACCGACAGGCTGCAGGTTAGAGGGGCCCCTAAGGGGTGGGGTTGGGGACAGGGTGGAGGGGACGAGGGTCCACTCGCAACTGCTGGAGCCGGAGCCAGAGGCGTACGCAGAACGCTGTGCAGCACCTGCCTGCGCCCGGAAGGAGACGCAGCCACTTCGGAGAAGCGTCGATCAGAGGACGGACCTCAGAGTCCCTGCGGCTCTTCCTGGAGCTCCTGCGCCATCCTCCCAAGAAAGTGGGACGAAGGTGCCGGCGCCCCAGGAGATGCGCCCCCTCCTCTCCTCCCCGCAGAGCGGTGACTCAGCCTCGCTGCCCCCGGTCGGCTGAGCTGGGGCGCCGGCGAGAGACAGACGCCCACCTACCCGCCGCCCTGGCCGCGGCTTTCTCGGGACCCCTCCCCTCATTCAACCGGGGGCGCCCCCTCCCCGTCCCGTCGAGCTGGTCCCTCAGCGCCCCCAACTTCCCGCCTCTGCAGGAGGAGCTGTCCTCTCAGGACCAGGCGGGGGCGGGGCCTCGGCCGGACTGCCCCGCCCCCATCGCCCTCCCCCTCCCCGCAGCCGGAAGTGCCTCTCTGCAGGGACATCTTTGACGTCACAGGGTTTTGACGTCAAGGGCCACGTGCCTGTCCGCAACCGCTGGGTCAGAGAAGGGCTGGAGACGCGGGGGAGGAAGAGCAGCAGCGCCCCCAGCTGCGGGCGACGGAGCCACCCTGCCCGGGCAGCGCGCCGGCACCTTGGCTCTAGACTGCTTACTGCCCGGGCCGCCCTCAGTAACAGTCTCCAGTCACGGCCACCGACGCCTGGCCCCGCCCCAGGACCGCGGACCCGGCCACCTGCCGCGCCCCCGGCCCCTCTGTCCCCGAGGGTCCCTCAGCCCCGAGCTCGCTGCCCGCGCCGCCGCTGTCCGCGGTGCTGATCCGGCGCGGGCACCGTCATCGAGCCGTCCCGTCCCCGGTCCCCAAGGGCTACTGAGGAGCTGCCGGCCTACACGCACATCTCATAGCCCCAGGAGTCCAGCGCCCGGCCCCTGCCGCGAGCGCCGTCCCCCGCCCGCGCCCGCGCCGCCGCCGTCCCCCCACTCCGCGATCCTGACGTCAGCCTAACTGGAGCTGCCGTGGTGCCGTCAGCAGCGCGCGCCCCGCCCCCGCGTCTCCAGGGCAACCGTGGCTTTCGATTGTTACTGTGGGAACCGGAGGTAACAGTCTACAGCCATGGTCGCCCCGCAGCACGCCCACGCGCCGCGCCGCGCAGCGCACCGCCGGGGCCGGGATGGGGGAGGCTCGGAGCAGGAGGAAGCGGAGGCGGCAGGTCGAGAGCCCATGTGTCTGCGGGGGTGGCGGGAGGTGAGGCGCAGGGAGGCGGGCTACTCCGGAGCCGGGCATCCACCGAGGCAGAGAAAGAAGCGCGGTCTGCGGAGTATGCCTGACCGTCCCCCTCAGTGACCGTCCTGTCCTCCTAGCCGAGGTACTGCACCCAGGGGATTGTGAGACAAGGGGTAGTTCTGGGATTTGGGTTCTTTTTATCTCCTTGGTGGGAGGGAGGCTGCTGGGACCTGGAAAAATGTTTGCATCCTGGGGACCGAAGTGGGTAGACGGAGGAAAGTTTTCCTGAATGCGCCACGACCTCATTCTTCCAGGAACCCCTAGCTGAGTAGGCAGAGGGCAAAGCGTAAACCTTGAACCCATGTCCTGATGGAGTCACAGCCTTCCCTCACTCCTCTTCCCTCTCTTTTTCCCTCTGGGTCTTGAAAGATAAGAAGGGTTCCCCAACCCTCAGGAAGCCATAAAACTTGTAAAGTTAACCAGTCCTTAAACCGTTGTCTGAACATACCAGCATCCTCACCTCAGTCTATCTCTAGATGCTGTATTCCAGTTTTAGACAATGTCTCAAATTAACCTAAAAGAGGGGGAGTAAATATCAGAGGAGCTGAAGTCCTCTTGGGCCAGTGAAGCGTAAGCAATGACCTCTTCGAAAACATTCTGCATGTCACCTGCCACCACCATCATCACCCACGGGCTGACTGTTGGATATTGGGTTCAGGACCTCCCAAGGGACAGTGTTGGGAATGGTTAATGCAACCCAGCCCTGCCACCCGTTAATCCAATTTTTCTCTACCTCTCCATACCCCCTCCTTTTCTAAACTACTTCTAAGGCAGCTGGTGCTCGTTTCCCAGCTAATCAACACCCACACGTTGTCTTCTTCCCACCCAAGGACACTGAGGTCTTGGATTAAAATGCACCTGATTCTGGCATCCGGTGGACATCTGTGGGCAGACTGTAGTGTGTGCACACGGGAGTAGTGCACTGGGAAGCAGGCGGTTCAACCTGGCATCACCATCAACTGGTTGTTAAGGGGCCATGTTGTTTCTGAGCCTTCCGTAAAATGAGATAATAATCCCTCCTTTCTGGCAGGCCTGTTGTGAGGACCAAATAAGATCATATAAGTAAAAATCTTTGCAAACGGCAGAAAGCTATTTCGATCTTAAGTATTCTCTTAGGCTACTATGTCCTTGTAAGGGGGTGGTGGTGGTGGGAGACCCAGCTCTGGGAACTGAGAATGAACAGGGGAGGGGGACACATTTCTCTGAGCAGAAGCTCTAGGACTGGGGCTGTTGAGGGTTCTTTGCTTAGGGACTCTCTCCCAAGAGCTTTAGGAACTAAGGTGGAGTGAGAGGTAGAAAAGAGAAATGGTAGGGATGTTTTGAAAAGAAGAGACAAAGTCTTTTGCAGTCTGAACCCATCTGAAGGTGGTCAGAGAGGGGAAAAAAAACCAAAGGACTGTCTGTACAATGTTAGAGTTTTTTAGTATCTTGGAAATCACTTAGGGCACCGCACCGCCAACCTATTTAATGGATTAGGAAGGTGAGGCCCACGCAGGACATACTGTCCAACAGTAGTGAGTGGTGGCCTCTCTGCTCATCTTCTGTGAAGCAGCAGAGAAAACAATGACTAGTAAAGGTCAAGTATGGGAGTTCTTGGATCTGAATCCAACTTTGGGTAAGTTACTGAGCCTCTCTGTGCCTCTTTCCTCAGTTGTAAAATTAGGTTAATAACAGTATCTACCTTATGAAGTTGTGAGATTAAACTAGCTAACTAAAGCTTCTGCTTAGCACAATGTCTGGCATAGTTAGCACTTAATAAATTATATTCCTCTTGCTATCCTCTAGACGTCATTTTCTTTAGCTGAAAATGTTCGATCAATGATTCTTAACAGGAGAGCTTCTTCCCTCTCCCTAGTGGAGTGCATGAGAATCACATGGGGGGCTTTTTAAAATTACACATATTTACCAGAGACTTACACTCTACTCTCTAAGGCGGTGGCTTTCAAGTATTTCATTGCATAAGAATGACCAGGGTGGTCTGTCAAAATGCAGATTCCTGGGTCCCAGTAGCTCTGGAGTTGGCCCCAGGAATCCAAGGTTTAACATGATCCTGATGCAAATGGTCCATGGAATCTGTGTGGAGGGTGGGAGGAATAACCCCTTAAGATTCCCCATTGTTCCTGGAGGGCACGATGGGAGAGGACATGTCTCACTTGTTGGGAACCAGTGGACCACATGATCTGTTTCCTTCTAGGTCAGACATTTTGATTCTCAGGGGAATTTTTACCTCCTCACTTCTGCTCCACCGGACACTGCTCTGGTCTTCAACTTCACCCTTCCAACTTTAAACCCTCCCTTAAAATTCATTCCCCAAATGTCTTTCCCTCTCCTTTACTCCTTCCAATAATCCCAAGTAGCAGCAACTGTGGTATGCAAGTTGGCATCATTTTCAGCGCTTGGGGCCTTGCTGTGATTGCCATGAGAGCATGTGAGCCCTTAGCTGCAGATCTACTCACTGCTTTCCATTCTGAACTGCTTATTTCCAGAGAAGCCAGGAATCTGAATTTGTGTGAAATTCCAAAATTTTTAAGTATCATAATCCCAACTTTTTCTAAAATTCTATGGGCCAAAGCCAACAGGTCTATAGGAGTAATCAGTCCATTTCAGAGTCTCTTCCTTTTGCCAAGGAAGGGATCCCTTTAAAACAACCAAAAACAAAACCAAAAAAAAAAAACCCACCAAAAACAAGGCAGTAGCAGACTGTAGCAAGGGAGAACTTTCTCCCCAACCCCACTTTCTGCTATAAAGGTTCCAGACTCAGTAAACTGGGTCTGTCTGGGCAGGTAACTCCTGCTTCTTTTTTCTTTTTTTTTTTTTTTTTTTTTTCTTTTTAAAAAATCTTGGACAGCTGCTGTCCGTTGTGAAGAACTCAAAATTTCAGGTGATTTCAGACTATTTGTCTTGTTGTCTCAGGATGGGCTAGAGTATTTGTGCTACAATCTCCTAATCTCAATTCCTGCTCAATTACTAAACGACTTGGGGCAGCCATGCTTGAGGGCCAGATAGGGCCTGTTGCGATCTTCCAGAAAAGGAACAAGCTGGTGAGTCTGCAGAGGCAGGGCAGGCTGGGGATGAAGGCCCTGGAAGTGGGGGAAATGGCTGAAGTGAGCAGTCTTTAGAGTGTCTAGGAATAACAGCACTTTCAAACCAGATGGGCTGCTTAGGCCTTGGCTGCAGTCTCTACAGAGTAGCATCAATCTCAAACGCTGCAAATAGGGTCAAGTTTGGAAGAAGGTTACTTCTGTGCTGTCTTTGGCTTCCATCAAGGTCTAGCACCATCCCACCCTTCAAGCTCATAGTTTGGAGGGGTAAGACTGTTAGGGTGGAGAAAGCAGAGAACATATGAAGCCAGGTTTTTTTTTTTTGTTTTTTTTTTTTTTTTTTTTTTTGCGGTACGCGGGGCTCCCATTGCTGTGGCCTCTCCCGTTGCGGAGCACAGACTCCGGACGCGCAGGCTCAGCGGCCATGGCTCACGGGCCCAGCCGCTCCGCGGCATGTGGG
>NW_021145345.1:47399-79899 GCF_002837175.3 Physeter macrocephalus
GAACCCGTGTCCCCTGCATCGGCAGGCGGACTCTCAACCACTGCGCCACCAGGGAAGCCCTGAAGCCAGGTTTTGACAGGCCAACACACAACTCTTAGGGATCAGGATGGAGGAAGCCAAAACTCAGTATGGCCCAGGCAGAGCCCTGCCAATTGATCTCTTCCCCAAACTTCTCAGATGTAAATTCTTCCCTGCTTCAGGGAGGCCTCCTTTCTTTCAGGTTGGGACTTAAGACTTCACCAGCAATGTGTAAGTGTCTGCGTGCACACATGCATGAGCTTGTCCTGAGGGTTCATAACTGGAAACACCTCCCTGCTTGCTGCTGCCCTGGAGGCTGTGTGGATGGCCAGGAATCCACTTTTTTTTTTTTTTTTTAATAAAATGAGTTTTCCTGTGTATACCAGGGGAAAGATGCTCAAAATCCAAATCACCACTTTATTGTGCGGCAGTCACAGTGCTGCCAGTCTCTGCTTTCCGTGTTACCCTCCACTCATCCAGGGCTCCACTGACCTTTTTCATATTTGAATATCAGATGCCATGGTCAAAGTCCATTAGGCCTCCTAATCCTCTTTTTCTTGAGTGCAGAGCTGGGCTTATATAATTTGAGTCTTAAGTATTGATATTTGTCTCTTGAGATCACAGTAGGGGAAAGAAGGGGAGAACAGGGATTACAGAGGCTGCATCAAGGTCATGTGTCCCCATTAGGGGGTGGGGGGTGGACAGGGAATGCAGAGGCAAAGGCATTTGTTGATCTTTCACTCTGCAAACTGGTCCAAGAACTGGAGGTAGGCCTGGCGCTGGGGCGCGGCTGCCGGAATGAAGTGGCCACCAGAGTGGGTGAGGGCGATGGCTCCAGCGAATCGGCTACACAGTTGCATACTCTCCTGACAGGGAATGACGCGGTCGGTGTCCCCAAAAACATGGAGGGAAGGCAGTGACAAGGGGCCCTGCAGGATGGCTTCCTTGAGGCCAAGGCCCCGGGGACAGAAACCAGATACCAGGATGATAAACCTGAGCAAAGGGAAGCGGGGATCGCCGGCTTGGCCAAGGGCACACACAAGGGCTGCTAGCGCGGCCCCCTGGCTGAAACCAAGGATCCCATCGAAAGGCCCCAGCTTGCTCAGTGCCTGTGCCACCGTTCCCAGGGCTTCCTCCAGACCTCTGCACACCGTGGGCTCTTCCAGTGCCGAGAAAACGTCTGCCTCCTGTTTGGAAAACCACCAGCCTCGAGGTTGCTCCTCCGGAGGGCAGGGCCCTACAGCGATGAGGGAGAAAGTTCAGAGTTAGGACAAGGGGAAATCCAGTGGGAGAGAAATGAGAAAGGGAGTGAGGGAAAGAGAGGAGGCTGAGGAGAGAAGAAAGACTGGGGAAAATGAGGCGGGGAACAGACTGACCTGGAGAGGAGACAAGGTGGAAGTCTGGGAGGACGAGGCTAGAATTTGAGCGAGGCGCTGGGGTGGGAGGAATACAGGGCATAGGCAGAATGAGGGGAGGGGCAGGGTGGCTGCGTGCAGGCAGGCGTTACGGGGACGAGGCAAGACAGAGAAGACTCTGAGCGCATTTCCGGGCAGGGCTCATCTCACCGGGGTCCGGCCCGGCGCCCTCAGGGCCCGCTGCGTCCGCGACCGGGTGCGGGCCGCTGAGGCACACGAGCTCTGCGCGGCCGCGCAGCGCCTTCCGCAGCGCTCCAGTCTTCTCGCGGAAGCCCCGCTCGCTCTGCCGAAAACCCGCCAGACACAAGACCCGCAGAGGCGGAGACGTAGCCATGATTCTGGGCGAGCGCCACAGGCACCGGAAGCGGTCTTTCCCCGAGCGGAAGTTGAACATAACGGGGCGGGACCCAATGTCGGCACCACCCTGGAGGCGGGCCTCAGAGAGAGTGGGCGTTGCCATGACAACGGAGAGGGTGCGGCCCGGCCAGAGCTGGGGCTGATACCTGGGACCAAGGAGCGTTTCAGGGAGCTAGCGGCGCGACCTCCTCGTCTCTGCAGCTGCAAGCCTCGCAAGCCACGGCTGGAAAGGGGCGCGCGGGCCTCTCCTGAACCTGAGGGGGCCGACTTTGGTCACGGTCCCGCTTCCGCGACGTTCCCCACCCCGCTGACACGCATTTCCCGTAGCGGCCGCAGGGCGGCGGGCTCGGCTCGCGTCACCAAGGAGGCGGCCAATGTCTGGCCGCGCCCAAACCTCTCCGCCCTCCTTGAGGTTCCTTCCTACCTTCCCCAGCGCCGGCCGGCCCGGGTGCTGGAGCAGCCGATCCCGCCCGTGGTTCACCGTCCACGGCCCCAAGGAGCTGCCGGCGTAGAAGTCCATAGGGTAGGGCTGCTGCCAGGAAATGTCCCTCAGGGCCACTGCCGCCTAGAGGAGAAACACCGGACAGTAACATCTGCCAACATTTTTCTACGCAGGATTATTTAATTCTGCCCTCACGACGGCCTACGAAGGTCCTACTATATCCCTATAGTACAGAGAGGAAATGTGAGGTTCAGAGAGGTGAAGGGACTTCCAAGGGCACACAGCTAGGAACTGGCTCAGCTGTAACTAAGTGCTGCCCACCCACCCCACTTCGGATCCCTTCCCATACAGAACTAGGAGCAAAGCCCACTCTCTCCCAGGGATTTTCAAAACGTGGTGTTACCTCATAGGGTGTGAGCAGCGGCTTGGGGAAGGCTGTGCCCCAGTCAATGGAGAGGCGTGGACATGCCACCTGCACCCACCTGGGAGGGGAAGTCACGTCAGATCCAAGGGGGGGTACCCCCTGTTCCTGGGCAGCATGCTGAAGAACATGGCTGTGTCCCCAACACAGCCAATGCGTGCTTACTAAAGTAAAGACTGTCGCCTACTGCTGTTTAGAATAACACGATAGGGACTTCCCTGGTGGCACAGTGGTTAAGAATCCGCCTGCCAATGCAGGGGACACGGGTTCGAGCCCTGGTCCGGGAAGATCCCACATGCTGCGGAGCAGCTCAGGCTGTGCGCCACAATTACTAAGCCTGCACTCTAGAGCCCACGAGCCACAACTACTGAAGCCCGTGTGCCTAGAGCCCGTGCTCCGCAACGAGAAGCCACTGCACCGCAAAGAGTAGCCCCTGTTCGCCGAGACTAGAAAAAGCCCACGCCCAGCAACGAAGACCCAACACAGCCAAAAATAAATAAACTTAATTTTTTTTTAAAAAAAGAATAACACTATGGTGTTGCTTGTTTTCTCCTGTTTCCTCCACTGACTATGAGCTTTCTGAAGGGAGGGCCTGGGCAGCTCATTTGCAATAGTATCCCCAGAATCAAATTTAGTGCCTGGTACAGTGCAGGTGCCAACCACCCCTCCAACTCATCTCACGCAGAATGACTATGATGCTGCCGTTGCCTGTGAGCCCCCAAGCCAGACAAAGTAGGGAAGACCCACAGCCAAAGGTAGTCCCTGCTGGACGAGTGCTCTGTAAACACTAAAATTTCATGATCATGGAAGCACCGACTCCAGCCTTCAATAGGTGCTGGGCAGGACCCAGATTCTAAGTTTTAGACAGAGTCATAGCTAGACAGGAAAGGTGGGGAAACGTACACATCCACCTCAGGAAGAAGGCTAAGCTTGCTGGGGAAGATCTCAGAGAGCAGCAGCCTCACGAAGGGAAGTCCCAAGGCTCGGAGCCGAGATTCCAGGTGCTGTTGGGAGAGGGAGGCAGAGCTGGGGTCCCCACGATCAAGCAGCCAAAGCTAAATCCCTTAGGCTACTGCTTTTCCCAGCTCGGTTCCCAGTTAGTCCTCTTTTCCAGAGGCCATCCCGAGCCCTCTGACCTCCAGAATCTTGGGACTGCCCTGGCGGCCCAAAGTGCCCAGGATGAGACCCCAGGATTTAGCTGAGCACGCAGTGGCTATGGCTTCTTGGCGGTTGGCCTGCATGCGCTGGTGGTCATAGTGCTCTCTGGACAGGACTTTGCTGTACGGGTCGTATCTGGAAAAGAAGCTGTCATGGTCACAGTGACAGCCACTTACAGGATTTGTGCTATATACACAGCTCCCCGACCCGGCCCCTTGGTCTCCTGAACCCTCAGGCTCCATGCAGGCACTTAAGAACAGAGGCAAGAACAGAGATTGTCGTTGGGAAGCTCAGTTCCACAACTCGAGCAGGCGAGAGCAGGAGAGGGGTCTAGGATCCAGGTGTGATTCCAGGGGATGGGTAGGTGCTGGGCAGCAGCAACCCTTCTCCTGATACCCAGATTCAGAACCCAAGTGCCTCAGATCCTTAGGGCCAGGGGCTGTTAAGTGGCCAAGGGATGAGGAAGTTTGGGCTGACTGAGGGTTTCAGTGGCAGGGAACCCCACCCCCTTCCCAGCTGGTCAGCCCAGCTCAGTCCATACCGATAAGCGGGGACACTGGGGTTGGCAATCATGACAGACTCCAGATGGAAGCGGCCATCTCCAAGATATCTGCAGGGGGGAGAAAGGGGACAGTAAGTGTGGGGTGGGGCACCAGAAGAAGCAGGCACTGGCTCGGAGGCCCAGAGGACTGAGTCCTTGGCTATGCTGCTGTGTATGTGAACTGGGACAAAGCATCATTTCACACACACCACCCCCCTCACCCCACCCCACCCACCCTGTTTTGTTTTTGGTTTTTTTTTGGCTGCATTGGGTCTTCGTTGCTGCGCGCTGGCTTTCTCTAGTTGCGGCGAGTGGGATCTACTCTTCGTTGTGGTGCACGGGCTTCTCATTGAGATGGCTTCTCTTGTTGCGGAGCACGGGCTCTAGGCACGTGGGCTTCGGTAGTTGTGGCGCACGGGCTTAGTTGCTCCACCCCATGTGGGATCTTCCTGGACCAGGGATGGAACCCGTGTCCCCTGCGCTGGCAGGTGGATTCTTAACCACTGCGCCACCAGGGAAGACCCCGTCCTGGTTTTTTCACATGTAAAATAAGTTTGAGTTGGATGACCATTAAGGCCCCTCTAGCTATGTAATGCAGAATCTAAGAACTGCACCTCTCCCCACCCCGACCTTCTTGGGGAAGAGTAAAGGGACAGCCAAGGCCATGGTAAGGCTCTAGATCTAGATCCTAACTTGGAGGTGGAGGGACAGAGTCTCCCTCACCTAACTCAATATAGATGTGGGAAGTAGTGTTCAGGGTGTCATCTATGCCATAAATGAGCTTTCAGGGTATATACTGGCTACTCTCTGCCCAAACTAGCTCTTGGGTCCAGTTACTGAGTTGTATTAACAGCCACTGTTTACTGGGCTTGTGCCTTCCATGTACCAGGCCTGGGCTAAACACCTGACATGTATGACTTCACTCAGTCCTATCAGGTAATCCTCCAAGCTGCTACCTGTAGTATCCCCATTTCACAAAAGATACAGGTGAGGTTCAGGGATGTTAAGAAATTTGTCCAAAGTCACACAGCTATTAAGCAGTATATCTGGGACTTGATTCTAGGCTTACTCATCAGGCTGTACCAAGCATGCCTAGGAGATGCTGTCCCTAACAGTACCTTCCCAAACCATGGAGAGGCCAGAGCATGGAAGACAATCTGCATGGCGGCTCCTTCTGTCTTGGAGATCACACCAAATTTTGATGAATGGCCAACACTCAGGGTGTCCCTCCTTCCAACACGCACCATGACGCCCCCAGGGGTAGGCATCTACGAGCTCAGAGTTATGCAGGCACAGGCACAGGGGGAATGCCCCTCAGGGAGCAGGGCTGCCAGGTCTGGGCTGCGGAAGGCCCTGATGTGGGCCTGAGTCAGGGGAGTGCCCCTCCCTCCTTCCCTGCCATTAGCTGGGAATGGGGCTCCCCTCCCCAGTCTTAGCCGGGGGAGCTGTCGGCTCTGGGGCTGGCTGCGTTCACACAACATTAAGCATTTCCATTACCTAAAATAATTAGGCAGCAGGAGACATGCTGCTCCTGCTTGTTAGCTGTCCGGATGCTAAATTAATGGGGCTGCAGCCTGGGCGTGCCCATCCATCTTCTCCAATTATATTCCCACCATTTCTAGCCCACCCTCATCCCCCCATCAGGCCCTGATTCCTGCTCCACCCTGGGCATAGCCTTCGGGATGTTGGACAGAGCACTGGAGAGGGAGATAGGAAACCTGAAACCCTATTTGGTCCCCTTCTTGCAAGGTGACCTTGAGTGAATGGCTAAGGAGCTTTAGACTCAGTTTCCTTTCCAGGATGATGAACCTCAGCTCCCTCCTAAGGTACATTTCTTATGTCTCTATGACTGGCACCCCATTTTTCACTTACACAACAGCCTCCACCTCCTTGGGTAGACGGGGGGACGTGCAGCCCAGGATCTCCCCAGGGGACAGAGGCTTGCACTGTGGGACACTCACACGATACTCAGCTTTCAGCTCTTGGGCAGCTGCCTGTAGGGAAGGGAAGCAAGTGGATGGGGAAGGAGAGGCAGGGCCACAGGACCAGCCTGGAGGACCTGCCATGGGCATCCAGGAAGAGCCTGGAGACTGGCCACTGTCTGCCCACTTACCTGCAAAGTTGACACAAACTGAATGGTGCTGACCAGCGCAAGGGCACTGGCTGGGGGAAAGGTGAGGCGGATAGAGTCCAGCAGGTGGGTAGTGTCTATCCGGATGTCCACAAAGACATACAGCACCCGGAAGTCCTGGGCCGAGGTGTCCATGGGAACTGAGAGGAGGGAAGAGTTCAGGAGACTGTTTGGGAAGGCAGGAGAGGCAGAGGGCCTGGCCCGGGCCAAGGTTTCTGAGTAGCCCGGACCAGTGGCTTTAGCCTGAGGGTTAGAGGGAGGGGTTGGGGGAGGTGGGGAGGGTGCTGTCACAGGTCTTTTAGAAGCTCCATCTCTGTCACTCGGCTGGGGGCCCAGCCTGCTCTACCACCAACAGCCTTTCAAACACCCGCATCTGGGACAGCAGCATGGTTTCCAAGGCAACCAAATCCAAAGGAAAAGATCCACCTGCAGTGCAGGAAGGCCAAGGCCATCCCAGAAACGGGGAGGGACCTTGTGCATACAAGCAGGACAAGGCACTGTGATGGAGATGAGCGTGCAGTCCCACCTCCCTGCCGGGGTCTGGGTGTCCTGGCCTGCCGTACCCAGGCAGCTGTGGCCATAGTGCACCAGGAAGTCAGCTCCCAGGGCCCTTGCGGAAAAGTCGTCCACGCAGCAAGCCCCGTAGGTCACATCGCCCATCACCATCACTTCGGCCTCCGCGAACCTGTCGGGGTGGGGACAACGGCACGGTGACGCAGGAGGTAGCAGAGAACCTAACTGTGGAGGTATCTCAGGGCCCAGCTCCGCTCTCCCTGCCTCTCCCGATCCCTTGGGTTGGCAGCTGCTACTTCTGCCAACAGAGTAGGAGGGGCCCAGCTGCCACCTCCCCCAGGCCTGGCAGCAGCTCCCGGAACCGTAGCTGCATGAGGACGGACTCTGGAGCATCCTTATTCCTCTGCCCAGGCTCAGACTGCAAGAGGGACCCCCAACCCTCAGCCTGGCATACAGGAGGTCAAACACAGACCTCCGCCGCCCCAACTCCTCCCACCCAGAGCAATGAGCATGCACACAGGGGCGAAGACACCCACTCCCACACCCTGGCTCCGTGACATGTGTGGGCACGCGTGTGTGGATACACATAGCCTCCCCGTCGCCCAGACCCCCTGCTACCTCCCCACCCTTAGTCAGGGTCCTCTGTGCCCGGGATGGGGGGACCCATGGACAGCTCCTCCGCAGCACATGGCGCCACCCACACACCTCATGCATCAGGAAGAGTGGGCTCTGGCCAGCACATTGCCATGGGATCTGCTGCCAGGCCTGAATCACTGGGGGATGGGGTGGCTGGGGAAGACCCCACTCTCCCTCAACTCACCACAGGAATGGGGCCAGAGGACTAGCTCTTCCCTGAGACCCACCCCTGGGGAATGGAGTCTGGCTCAGTGTCAGGGGGTCTCCCCATTCCTCTCCTGGGGGTGTGGTGCAAAAAGCTGAGCTGCTGCCAGGCAGCTCCCCGCGCTCCCCAAATCAGGCTGTGCACAGAAGCAGATAATTCAGCTCCTTAGAATGCAGCCCAGGCTTCTGAGTCAGCCAGAGCACTTAATTTTTTATAGATTAAAATGTATGCAAATTGGCCCGAGCCCCGGAGAGCATCCCCAAGGGGCAAGAGGGTGGGAGCAGGGAAGTGAGTCTGTGGCTGCAGGGTGAGGAGCAGGGTGGGGGCAGGGCAGCAGCAGAGAAGTGGGAGGTTCCCTCACGAGGTGACCTCCCCTTTCTTCTTTCGCCCTCCCTGTTCCTGTGCTGGTTCCAGATGGCTGAGCACTCACCCCCCTCCCAAGGATGGCTCATTGTATTGAAGAAACTTAGATGAGGAAGGTAGAGGAACTGAATACCATCTCCCATGAGCTTCTCTCTCTGCCAAGCCCCTCTGCCTCACTCCTGCAAATGTGCCATAGAAAAAGTTTCCCCCAAGCCAGACCCCATGCTGACCACCCAGCCCACTGCAGGGTCAAGTCTGAGGACTCTTAGCTTCTTCCTCAGGCTCCACCACCTGCTGTGGGCCCACCTTTGAAGATACTGGAATTGACTCATTTCTCCCTCCAAATTTCTTTTAGGGAAGGGGAGATGTATAGAGACAAGCAGGGATTGCAGCAGGCTTGGAGTTTGGTTTGGGGTTTTTCCCTTGGTGTGTGTACGGCTGTGGGAAGGAACACGGTAAGGCAGAGGTCTAGAAGGAAAAAATGATGTCAACAGGCAGAGCTGTAATAGACCTGGGGAAGGTCTTGGTTCAGCTTCGTCAGTGGCCCAAGGCTCACCTTTCCAAGATATCCACAATGGTACAGGCGAAGAGGAGGAGGCCTTCAGGCATTTGTAAGGCCACTGCAAGACAGAGCAGAGACATGAGCAGAGGGCTGGGAAGAGACTGGGACGGGGACACTGCCCCTGGCTCGGCCATGCAACCTCTCCTCCCCCACCCCCGCTCAAAGCTTATGGACTCACCCTTCTTGGCCTGGGCCTGTTGGATCCTCCAGATGGTCTTGGGAATCTCAAAGTTATAGTTGGAAGGCAGGACTTGAATGGCTGCCTGCAGCTGGGGATTGTTCAGGATCTCAGGGGGTATCTGATTGGCCAGGCGGCCCCGAGGGGCTCGACCTAGGATGAATGCAAGGCCTGAGTTTGTTGGTGCCTGGCCTAAACCACAGCCAGACCTGAGTGAGCTGTTAACACCACCCAAGTTTAAGGCCCAGATCCTAGATGCCAAGGGGATTGGCCCAGCCTTCTTCCCCACTGAGTTCATCCTGAAGCTGGAAAGACAACCCATTAAGCTAGGAGGAAAACTGTATAATTAATTTCCATGTTATGAGATTATTGGGAATCAAGGACTTGAGTGTGTGGCTCATCTCTTACCTCAGGAGAGTAAGCTGACACCAGGGGACTCAATTGAGAGGCAAATGAAAAAAAAGTCCACACAACCGCTCCTTGATAGAGAACAATCCTGAGGAAACCCCAAAGCCCAGCCAGCCCAACCAGTCTGGGAGAATGTCCCTCTCCCCCCAGCCCCTGAGAACACCTTGAAGTTCTGAGATCCTAGATATGAGATCTATAAGCAAACTCTTGTAAGTACTAATTTAAAAGAGTGCCTTCCTTACTTGAGTCCCACTGACTATGTCTACACTGGTTAATTCCTGCAGTCTTCCCTCTCCTCATTCAAAACGGAAATAAACACCATACATTTAACTGACTTAACAAATTCCCCAGTTCCATCATTCTACCCCACTTCCCACCCCAGGAAGGATGGAAAGAATACACTCTAGTCAGGACTGTGGGCAAACAGGTAAGGACAGAAAAGTGACCTTGCCCTTTAGGGGCTAGTAGTCTAGCGGCGGCAAATGAAGGTACACAAATAATTACAAACCCCTGATTAAAGGAGAAGAAACATTGTAGCCCTTTAGGAAGGCTGCAGCCCTTCATCTGCATCCTTCTCCCCACAATTCAGTTTAGCCCAACCTTGGTATCCCTTTAGGCACCAGACAGTTTGGGAATGTGACAAGGAGAGAAATGAATTTATTCAGCGAGTATTTATTGAGCATGTACTATTTGCCAGAACTTCTGCCAGGGATCCTGCCAGACATGACACTTCTGTGGGGGGGCGGGGTAGGGGGGGCTGGTGCATGGGTGGTGATGGTGATGGTGCAGTGGAGAACTAGAATGGCAGGCTTGGGACCCTAACTCCAGATTTGAATGTTACCACTGCTATGGTACTTGTTCAGATGTTTCAAAGGCCATGAAACACACCTGCGTCTCTGGGCCCGCCCCTCTGAGAAGTTCCTCTGTCAGAGGCCCAAGTCCCTTGTGGTTGTTGGGGTGTGGGAGCTGCTAGTCGTAGCAGCTCGATTTGTCCCAAGGGCCAGTAGGCGCTTCCTTCTTTATCATTTGGCTGTAACCTTCTGTTTACGTCAACATTCCTCGGTAGACTGTGAGATCCCTGAGGGCAGGGCTGCAGTCCAGTCCCTGCACCTAGCACAGGCCTGGCATTCAGCGGGCGCTCAATAAGTGCCAGGTGAATGAAACCTTGTGCATCTTTCCTGAAGCATTCCCCGAAGGCACACTTGTGGAATGCCCGGGGAAACGCGCCTGGCTCCTTCCCTCCCCGTCGGGTATGTCTTATCCGTGAGTCTTCAGGCGTCTGTCTGCCCGCTAAGGCAGGGGGGGTAGCGTTTCCGGCTTGAGGACTACAAGCTCCTAGGAGGGGCTGCTCCCGATCGTGCCCTAAGGCTGCAAAAGAAAGACCTGTCGTCCTGGGCTCCAGCGACAGCCGCCCAGAGCGAGCGACGGCAAGGCCTTCCGGGTCTGGAGGAGAAACGCGCCGCCGCCATTAAAGGGTCCTGTCCCTGACTTGGGGACCCTACCCCGTGATGCGAGGTCCGGAGGCCGCAGCGTTATAGCACCCACCTCTGCCCGGGCCGTTTCGGCTGCCGGACTCCGTGGCCTCGGCCGCAACCAGCGCCGCCATCACCAGCTAGCCCACGTTGGGACCAAAAAGACAGCGCTAGAAGAACGAGGAGAGCGCAGACAGTGCGATCGATCGCCGATCGGCCAGCGAGGGGCGGGGATTCGCGGGGCGGGGACCGTGAAGGAGAAAGATAGGGGTGGGGCTAGAGTGGGCCCCCAGGTCAGTCGGGAAGGTCGAGACTCTCGGGAGCCCCTAGTGGTCCGCGGCCACAGCGGTTGCGTTCTCCCGGCGACCCTGTCCCCTCCTCCCCTTCCGGGCAGTTTGAACCTGGTTCTCCCCGACAAATGCCCTCCTATTTGCCGACTCCCTACCCCAGTTCTGCGGGCGGAGTCTTGTAAATGGGGACACCACAGGGTCCTCCTTCAGCTCCCCTCACTCCCTCCCCTCCTGATAAGACCTGGATGCCTATGGGTGGGGCCGCATTCCCTGCCTCAGGGGACCCCATTGCTTGGACAGGACAGAACTCGGCACCCACCGAACCAGTTCCAAGTTGAGTCTTGGTGCCGGTTTCCGGAGCGCTGGGTTGCCCTTACACCTTTAGAACCGACAGTGTGGAAGGTTCACCTGTGATAAACTGCTACCAGGGGAAGGCCCCCAGCCTGAAGGTGCTTTCCTGGGAGAGTGGGGAAGTCTAAGGACTGGACTGCCTAAACCTTCGGGATTCTGGCCAACGTTTGCCCTGCGTAGGCTGCCCCTCAGGCCTAGGAAGCCTCTCTCCTGATCAGTGACATAAGCTTCTGGAATCCCAAAGAGAAGGCAGGGTAGCCAGTGAGACAGCCTTGACATTTGGAAGAGCAGGACTGCAGGACTGGCTTTCAGCAAGGTCTGCCCCATAGAGCAATCGTCCCCCAGGGCCGTTTGCCCACGCAGCCTTCTGGCACCATCTTCCTCTCTGCTCTCTACGTGAGCACAGCTGGCCCTTTAAGGCGCTCTGTGGCCTCGGGCTCCCCTGGAGGCCCTCCCTGCTTGGAAACTCCTAATTAAGGTGCAGGGAGAAGTGAAAAACAGGCAGCCAGGGACAGGCTCTGCCTGGGAGACTGCCCAGAGAGGAGAGCTGGCTGGGCAGGCTGGGAATGAGCAGCCAAGGGGAGGACCAGAAGGGGTCAGTGCTCTGCCCCTCAGACCACCAACTGATGCTCTTAGGACAATCACAGCTTTGGACAGGAATGTGGCCAACATGGGTCCAAGGAACACCCCATCAGCTTGATAAGAGTCCAGCCTGCACTTTCCCATTCCTTCAGGTTCTCTGGACCCCCAGGGTATAGGATCTCAATTCCAGGGACCCCGTGAGTCCAGCCCCTCCCCATTCAGGACACTAAGGCCCAGCCTGTGGGCAGCTTTAGCTCTGGCTGCAGCTGTGAGTTCCAAGGGGAAAAATTGGCTCCAGCAGAGTAATGGCTTCTCCCTAGCAGGCCCCGTATCCCTTAGGGCCTTTCCCTAGGCAGAGGTGGGTCCACTGGTGATAGAAGTCCCCCATCCTTTTATAACATTGCCCCACAGCCCCTGTCCTAAATGAGTTGCCCTGGCCCCCATTAGGAAATGAGCATGTGCCCCCAAGACCCTGCAGTGCAGGACATTGGGGGCTGTTATTCAACTTAGGCGGAGAACACCTCCATCTGTCCATGGGGGTCTCCCTGCCAGAGTTACTCAGCAGTCTGAGTAATTACTGCCTGACAAGAAGGCGGGCACGGTGCTCCCCCCACATTAAACTACAACACCCACCCACGGTCGCCCCCACTCCCTGGCTGGACTCCAAAACAGCACCCAGCCAGAAGACTGAAATAACTGCTTCTCACACTCTCGCCCAGCCCCAGCCAACTTTGCCTAAGATACTGGAGATTGTGGGGCAGGGGGTCATGGGGAGGCGGCTTGAGGAGGTGGAAGGAGGATCAGCACACCCTGATTCAGGCCCACACTTTGGCGCTGATCTGCTGTGAGATGCTGGTCAAGTGGTTCAACCTCGCTGACATTGGTTTACTGGTGGAGGGCCTCTGCGGCTCTCAGCATCGAGTTCAGCTACTGTCTGCCTGGCAGGGCTCAGATGGGGTGGCTCAGTCCAGCTCTGCAGCTGGTGGAGGCTAAGAGAATACCTTACCTTCTTTTCCCACAACAAGATGGACCAATTTTTTTTTAAGTTTTTTTTTTTGATGTGGAACAATTTTTAATAGAGATTTTATTTATTCATTTATTTGTTTATTTATTTATTTATTTATGGCTGCGTTGGGTCTTCATTGCTGCACTCGTGGTGCCCAGGCTTCTTATCGCAGTGGCTTCTCTTGTTGCAGAACATGGGCTCTAGGTGCGCGGGCTTCAGTAGTTGTGGCTCGTGGGCTCTAGAGTGCAGGCTGAGTAATTGTGGCGCACCAGCTTAGTTGCTTTGCAGCATGTGGGATCTTCCTGGACCGGAGCTCAAACAACCCATGTCCCCTGCATTGGCAGGAGGATTCTTTTCTTTTTTCTTTCTTTTTTTTTTTTTTGTGTACGCGGGCCTCTCACCACTGCGGCCTCTCCCGCTGCGGAGCACAGGCTCCGGACGCGCAGGCCCAGCGGCCACGGCCCACGGGCCCAGCCGCTCTGCGGCATGCGGGATCCTCACGAACCCGTGTCCCCTGCATCGGCAGGCAGACTCCCTACCACTGCACCACCAGGGAAGCCCTGGCAGGAGGATTCTTAACCACTGTGTCACCAGGGAAGCCCTGATGTTGACCATTTTTAAAGTCTTTATTGAATTTGCTAAATATTGCCTCTGTTCCACATTTTGGCTTCCTGGCCAAGAGGCACGTGGGATCCCAGCTCCCCGACCAGGGATCCACCCGCACCCCCTGCATTGGAAGGCGAGCTCTTTCTTAACCACTGGACTGTCATGGTAGTTCCCGACCAATCTTTTTTTTTTTTTTTTTTTTTTTTTTTTTGCGGTACGCGGGCCTCTCACTGTTGTAGCCTCTCCCGCTGAGGGGCACAGGCTCCGGACGCGCAGGCTCAGTGGCCATGGCTCACGGGCCCAGCTGCTCCGCGGCATGTGGGATCCTCCCGGACCGGGGCACGAACCCGTGCCCCCTGCATCAGCAGGCGGACTCTCAACCACTGCACCACCAGGGAAGCCCCCGACCAATCTTCTTAATCTTCAGAACAAGGTTACTCTCTCACCTCCAAGCATTTTCACATTCTTTCCTGCCTGGGATGGCCTTTCACCTTCTCAGCCTGATGAATTCAGCCCTCAAGGCCAATGGCATCTCTTCTGTGAAGACTTTCTGGATGGTCTTCCCCCCCACGCCCCTACAGAGCCAGCAGAGCCCCCTCCCACTCTCTGTATCTCTTCCTGTCACATTCTAGGATAGCTTGTGGGTCTTCCCCAACTGTGCCATAAACTTCTGGAAGTCCAAGCCTAGGTAGGTAGCACAAACCCAGAGCCTCAGTGTGGTTGAATGCATGTATGGGTGAATGAATGATAATGGCCTTCTTTTTGACCTTCCGATCATGACTAGTTTTTCTCCAAGGAATCACACTACTCACCCGCTCACTTCAATTAGATCTCTGCTTAGATGTCACCTGCTCGGAGCGGCTTTCCCTGATCTGCCCATATCAGCTCCAGAACAACACCTGGCTGTTTCATATTCCAAGCGCCATCTCATCTGGACTTTCCTCAGTTGGTCCCTATTAACTGTAAACTCCACAAGGGCAGGGACCTTGCCTTTTTCATTGGCTGAATCCCCGGGAAATAGTAGTACTCTACAATGACAGACCCTCAATAAATGTGCCTTTAAAGGGTGACTTAGCCCACTCTTTTCCCCCTCCAGGACCCCTCTTATCCCAGGCCAGTAGGGGGTGCCGGCCTCCACCCAGGACTCAGCTGGCCTGAACCTTCTCTAAGTTCAGCCCAACTGGTCCCCTGTGGGACCTGCTTTTTAGGCGGTGCCTCTTCCATTTTCCACGAAGCCCCGGGCGGGGTCTGTGTAGGCTGAGGGAGAACAGAGCCCCCCACCCTCCCAGGCGGAGATAGCTTGCCTGAGCCCCATATCAGTCTTTCCCTCTCTAGAATATGCAACTGGGCCTCCCCAATGCTTGCTGAGATGTGTAGACCAGCCAGGGGGCACACCACACCACCCCTCAAAAAGGATAGTGTCCTGGGTCTCGGGATGCGATGCGGCTGGGTCTGCCGGAGCTATCCTGGGCAAGGAGGAGCCGTCGAGCCTCCGAGGAGGAAGAGGAGCCGGCCAGGGAGGAGATGGGCAGGGGTGCGGACTTGTAATCGGGGACTCTGGGCGGCGGTCCTCGCATCCCAGCCGGTGGGCAGAGCGCACGCTTCCAGCTGCCTCTCTCGGTGACCTCCATCCGCGAAGGGCGAGCGGGGGGTGGGGTGGGGGGGCGGGTGCGAGCCCCGGGAAGCCCACGGGGCCCGGGAGGGGCTCTCGAGTGGCCCGACGACTGGCCCGGGGACTGGGGCAGGTACTTGGACGGCCGCAGGCCGAGGATCGTCCCCGGGGTCGGGCGCAGCGAAAACACCTTGGGAGGCGGCGCCGCACGGCTGAGCGCCGCTGCCCTGGGAATAGGACGGCGCTCAGCACCGCGAGCTGAGAGCACTTTCATAAATTTTGTATGGGAGGCGCTCCGTGAGCGGGGGCGGGGAGCAGAGAGAGGGAGGGAGCTAGCGAGCGGGGGAGGGAAGGAGGGAGGAGAGGTGGGGGAAGCCGCGGGGAGAAAGGGAGGCGCCCCGCTCCGCCGATCGCACGGTCCTGCAAACGCGCGCCGGGCGCTTTCCCCGGAGCTTGGCGGTGCGTGCGAGCGCCCTTTTGCAGCAACCGCGGCGGCGGCTGCGGCCCGAGGGGGCGGAAAGGAGGGGGCCGCGGCCGGGCGGCCGGGGGGCGGCGTCCCCCCTCAAAACCGCCTGCAAAGTGCTCGGGGCTGCAGAAGCAGGCCGCCAGCTCCGCGGAGCAAGCAGCTCGCCCCGGGGTTGACGGGCAGCGCCGCGGTTGCTGGTGGGCGCCGGTGCCCTCGGCGCGGGGCTCGGGCTCACCATGCCCCTGCGGGGCCGGGCCGCCGGGCACAAGCGGATCCCCGGCTTGCCCCCGCCTCGACGCGCTCGGATTAGCTGCAGCCAGCGCCCAAGGATTTGAATCCGGACCCTGGGAAGGAGCGCGCCTAGGCCGACCTCCGAGTGGCGGCCCCGCGGCCAACATGCTTCGCAAAGGTGAGTTGGAGCCGCAGGGGCAAGTTGGAGTTGCATACGCACGGGGCAGAGCCTCAAGCCTGGGAGCCGCCCGAGAGCTGCCAGGCGCCGGGGCTCTGGGCCCGGGAAGCAGCTCTAGGCAGTCTGGCGGGCTTTGCGGGGACGCACCCGCCGAGGAAGTGCTGCTGGAGGAGCTCAGCCCCCGACTGGGGCCAGTAGCGAGACACGGGATTTGCTCCCTGGATCAAGCGGCCAGGCCTAGGGATCTGGCTCGGCGAGGTCATTTCGAGACCACAGTGAGCTGCCCCTGATGGAAGAGGAGCCGGCCTCCTGGGACCTTAACGTTGCCAGTATAAAGTTTTGACTTGCAGGCTCCATCCCCTGCGCGGGCACACGCCGCCAGCTTCTGCCGCTTTGGCGGGGCCGGGTCCAACCTGTGCTCCGGTGCATCTGGCGGTCAGTCACCGCGCGGCCCGGGCGCTCACTCACTGCGCGTCCTGGTTCCCAGGTGGGGCCCGGACCCGGGCACCTTCCCTGCAGCCCCGCTTTGGCGGTCCTCAGCGGCGGGCTCTGGACACCCAGCGGCCGAGGGTTGGTGGCTAGCCCAGCCCCAGCTGATCGGTTCCTCAAACTTTCCTTCTGCCTGGAGCGGAGGGATGCAAGGCGGCGAGGCCGTGCCGGGAGCGTGCGCGGCCGGAGCCAGGCTCAACTTAAGAGCTGGCCCCGCGACCACCTCACGACGACCCTCGGGCTGTCGGGCTCATAGCTGAGCGCTGCAAAGTTGGCGCGGGCGCTGGGGAAGTCCCGCCGCGCCCCCACGTGGCTGCCGCGTCGGGAGCTGTCCCCAGGGCCCAGGGAGGGCAGGTGACCACGCCGTGAGCCCGCGGGCTCCGCCAACCGCTGCCCGGGCCTCTGCGTCTACCTCTCTCCCTTCCCAGGTCCGGGTGGGCTGCGGCGCCCCGTCGGGACCCCCTCGTCCCTGGCCCGGGCCGAGCGGCTGACGAGACGCGGGCGCCTGCGGCTGGCTGCCCGGGCCCTGCGGGAGCCTGCTGAGGCGGGTGCTCAGGTAGCGGAGGGGCCTGATCCCTGCGCTCCGCGCTCCAGCCTTAATCCGCCCCTGTTTCCATGGCAACAGACCGAGGTGTCGTAAGCACAGGATCCTGACCTCACAGTAGGATCGGGAAGGAGAAAATGGGCAGCGGGGAGGTGGCGGAGGAGGGGGAAGCAAACCCCGGAGATGGGCGGGGAGGAGCAGATGTGGGGGTGATGGAAGAGACCCCATAAGCAGGTCGGACAAGTAGGTGAAGAAACCGCGCCTGCGCTGGAAGCAGTAAAGGCGGTGTGGTGGTCCCGGCTGTCTCAGGCCGACCCAGGAGTCTCGGTTGCCCCACCGTGTCAATATCCACAAACTTGTGTGTGACTTGTGCCCTCCACGTGGGTCGGTGCAGTGCAGTGGGGAAACGCTGACTGCCTTTCACTGTGGGTGGGAAAAGTCTCTGCGGCTGGTTGGAGAAACCACTTCACAGATACACCCCAGTTCCTTTTCCCAGCAGAAAGGGACTAAAAGCCTTTTCAGCAACCGGCGGTGCTGGCCAGAGTGTGTCTGCACAGAGAGGATGCTTTTTTACACAGCTGAGCGCAGGCCCAGGTCTGGGCAGCCTGGGCCAGGAGCGTGCAAACTTGCCCCAGTGGGGAAGGCTTCCCAGGCAGTTTTAAAGGCCGCCATGTCTGGGCTGCAGGTCTGTGATGGAGATAATAGAGAGGAACTGACATCTCATCTCCCTTTTGGTCTTTTGTCTTTTGGCAGTTTACAGTTAAAAACGAGCCATGAAGCAGCCCACGCACTTTATTTATATGGTTTAAGTGCCCAGGGAGGCTTGAGCAGCCTCCAGGAGCCTTTTTCTCCCATCCTTGCTAGCCAGAGGCCCAGCTTGGGATGAGTCCAATGCATTCTGGGGGCCGCTCTCCAGGGGGAGGCTCTTTACCTTGCCCAAGAGGTGACCACTGGAGGCTTGGCAGTCACGTGTGTTTGCCACTTGGGCTATTTTTCCCTTCCTGCACAGCTTCATTGGCAGGAGAGGTTCTACCAACCAAAGAGGCTTCCACCTGGATTGGCCTGAGGGAAGCAGAGCAGAGAAGTCCTTTGCTGGGCTGGGCTGGGCTGGGCTCCAGTGGCCTGGAGCCTGCTGGTGGGACACGGTGTGGGCAAAGGACTTTTATTTGGGTCGTTTCCTGGGCAATTTTCTCCGTTGGCTCCTGGTCCTGGCCCCCAGGACTGTTCTCTTTTGCGCGTACCAGCACACACACACGCACACACACACGCCACTCAGATTCTCTGTGTGCATTCTAGGTGTGTGCCCAGAGACAAAGATATGACTGGGGCTAGTGCCAAGAGAGGTGGCCCTTGACGTTTCTGCTTCTCAAATTGTTCCCAAAGGCTCCCGGCAAAAATGTCATAGCATGGATTCAGGTAGTTGTTGCAGTTTCCCTGCCTATCAGATGCAGAACCCTGTGTGGGGTCCTGGCTCTGAGGGAGTTTCATAGTTTAATTATGATTTGGAAAAGGGTTTGAAAGATGAAGAAAGAGTAGCTCTCCCTAGATCCTGGGAGAAGAGGGGACCACAAGCCCTATCCATCCTGCAAAGAAAGCCCAGAGGAGGAAGAAGGTGAGAGTAGGAATTGGGCCACAAGGGTCGCCCCTCTGATTGCTGGTTGTCCTATTGCAGTTAACATGGTGCTGTCCCCAGGCAGGACATTTCAGGAACTGGGGGTGCTGCCTTGCATCTCTTAATGAACAGACTCTACTGGCCACAGCCCTACCTCTGTGAACCAGAATAGCCCTGCGTCCTCAGTGGATCTTGCTGCTGACAACGCTGGTAGCTTTAGGCTTCAGCAGCTGCCCTGCTGGCTTTTCCATCTCCTGGCCTACCCCAGAAGAACCAGGGATATAAAAAGCAAATCTCTGGTCAGAGATGAGAGGCGGTCAGGGCAAGCGAGGCCCCAAGCCACCCAGCACCATCCAGGAAGGAAGGGCAGCCTGCTGGGGGTTTTGCTTTGCAAGAAGCGGCCTGCTTACGGTCAGGATCTATGGGTTTCATTTTTAGAGCTATAAAAACAGAATGCAAATCAACAGCCTCTGGGCACATACAGAACCTTAAAGTTTTTGTCTTGTTAAGCAAGGAAATAGAGTGCCAAATAGGCTTTGTTAAGTGGCAGTCTAATTAATAATTTAAAATCTTGTAGCTGTCTTTCATTAGAATTTATCTGTACATCAACCACAAAATCAGTCAAACACACTCATTTATATAAGTTAATGCCATCCCTGAATAATTCAGCAAGAGCTAGATTAAGGCCTGCAACCCAGTAAGATGCATTTTGTTCTTTTGGTTTCCTTAGCCTGATGGGCTGGCCTAGTGGCTAGATTGGGTCTCCTTTGTGGGAGGAAGGGAAGGTAGAGGGACCATGAGGTTGTCAGATGCTTGGTTGATTTGAATCCAGAGGTTCCCTAGGGAATCAGAGCGTCTCCACGTGGCCAGGTGTAAGCAGGCTCCTCTTGGAGCTATTAGTGACACGGCCCTCCTTAGCCCCAGTGGAGAAGGGAAGTGGAGAGTGTTCCATGGACAGCCAAGACACTCTCCTTTCTGCTAGAGAAAGTGTAGAGGGGAAATACAAGAGCCCTGTCTAGAGGGTTGAGATATGAGGCTTTTTAGCCCAAATCCAGGTACAGAAGTGGGATTTCAGTCTTCCCAGCCCAATTCTGTCCCGTTCAAGTAATGCAGCCTAGTGAAATCAATGACACCAAAACAGTTTCCTTATTTAGGAGCTTCCGGACTTCTTTCCTCAAAGCTCCCGGTCCTTATGCCAGCAAAGAGAAGCCAAAAGGAAGAATTTTAGGGGAGCACCAGGTCACCTCAATAGAGAGGAGAGGCAGAGTGAGTTGCTAAATAAAGTCCATGCGTGCGTTTTCTCACCAGGATCCAGAATAAAAGCAAGGAAAGCAGTGCAATGCTCCCCTTTTGTGAGCTCACACAATGTGGAAAATGTGTTTTGGTTCAGTCTCTGTCATGCCAACACAGGGCCAACTCCTCGCTGCAATTTCCAGGTCCATTTTCTACAGAGCAACTGTTCAGGACCCAAGCTCCCAGCATGGACATACTGGCTCCTTTACTGCAGGAATGAACCTGAGTTTCTGGTCTCAGATTCAGGCTACCAACCCCGACCCCCCTGGAGGGTTACACAGCTCTGTTTTAGGAGACCAGGTGGATAACCAGAGGAAACAGTGGACTTGACGCCAGGAGAGGTTCTTGGCCAAGTTTGAAAAGAGGAAGTCTCATTAGGAAAAGGAAAAGACAGGGGAAAAGGGTAGGTGTTTGCCCCCTGACCTGTGACAGAGTTGACAGCAGATGGGGCCGAGGAGGGTGAATGGGACCTTGTGGGGGGTGAATCCAACTCCAAAGCTTTGGAGTCAGGGCCTGAGAAAGGACAGAGCAGCAGTTCACTCTCTGGAGATGAGAAGGAGGGGGCAGGCATCATGAAAGATGTCAAGAACGGATCTGTTTGGTACCATCTGCAGTGAAGTGGTGGTTAAGGTTAAAGCAGAGAGGAGATGACAGGGAGGGAACAGATGGCCAAGGAAGCAAAATAACTGGCGAAACGGGAACAGAGCCTCCAGGGACAGCAGAAGGCAGGACCTCCGTGCAGAGTGCTGGAAGCAGCCCTTTCCTCAGGGTGCGCTGACCAGGCCACCCTGGGTAGAAGTGAGTCCGAGAGACAAGTGAGGCAGGCACCCAGGGCGAGGGCTTCCTCAAGGCTTTTGGGAGAAGACCTAGGGAGACATCAACTCCAAGGCGAGGGGGCCCAGGAGCAGGGACCTTTGGATGTCGTTGAACTGGGGGGAAGAGGCACGGCTGACTTGGTGTCCATCACTAGAGCAAGGGGAGGCCATGTGGGTCTCAGAGCATACTTGGCCAACCCTGCTGGGAGAAGCGATGGATGCGAGCTGGAAGTGGGCATCAGGGAATGGACTGTTCTTCCCAACCTGCCTTGAATCCGATTACGCCAATCCCTGTCCACATGCTGACAATAGCTGCTTATAACTAGTGATGGGCCAAGCTGAATGGACTTCATGCCTTACCTCATGCAGTCTCCACAATCACCCATCAAGATCAGTCTGCGCTTGTCCCTGCTATCAAGATAAGGAAACCGAGGCACAGACAAATGAACTCCCTTGCCCTGGGTCACCCGGCTGGCACACTGAGTCAGGATGCGATCCCAGGTTTTTCTGCCACCACGCTCTTTTCCTTGCTCTCTTAACCTTTAAGCTCCACTGCCTCACATGCCCATCTGCCTTGATTTATATGACATTTGTTTTGCGAGGTGCCGGGCACTGCTGAATCACTTGTGCCTCGTTACAGAGTTCCCTGGTAGTTCCCATGCTCTCCCCTTCTCGTGTTCCTCCAGGAACATCTCTGGCTGGGACTTGGAGCTCCTGATACCCTGAACCCCTCTCTCATGTGTCCTCTTCTACCCTGTCCACCTCCACACACCCACTTTCTGTCTGGGGAGACACACCCCTCCCCTACTGTCTCCTGCTCTGGATTCTTCATTGCAGACAGGGATGAGACAGTAGGCCAGCACCAACCTGCCTGCTTTCATGCCCTTAAGAAAGGTGGAGCCATGGTTTATTCGGAGGCTGGGACCTCTCCATAGGTTGCTCTCCGTGGCTCCCCTTCCAGGCTGTCCTGGTGGACTGGCTAACAGAGCCACACCCCAAACTGGTCGGTGACTAGGGAGCAACAGCCCCTGGTGGTGGTGGCAGTTAGCAGGCTGGATGAGGGAGGTCCCTCCACCTGCACCTGCCCCTCCTCCTCTGGAATGTTCCTTCACTCCTGGGGGCGCTCCCATGGTCCAGCCCTAGCCTGTCAGCTGGGTGGTAATTGCAGAACTCAGAGCTGTCCTCCACAAGGGATTTCTCCTGCCTCCTTCCGGCCACGGTTGCGTACCTGAGAGGCCCATTCTTCCTGCAGTTTGGAAAAGAAAAAAAAAAAGGCAGAGTCTAGCCGATCTCGCGGCGTAGAAGAGCAGATTCCCCGCTTGGAGCAAGGAGCACCTCTGCTCCTCGGTGTGGGTGGGGCGGGGTGTCAGATCTAACAGATTCAGCGGGGTGCTTCCGAACCTGTGATTACTGTCTAATCAGTCAGTGAACTTGGGATCCGAAACTGCAAACAACCCCTGCTATGTGGTTCAGAAGAGGTGCTGTGGAGGCCTCCGTGCCGGCATAGCAAGAGGGTTGGCACGATACTCTATGTGTGTGTGCAGAAACACACCTGGTGAGCATGCAGCAGGCTCCGGGAGTGCACGCCAGAGGTCCACTGTGGCAAAGCTGAGCATCCCGAATGCTCAGCTGTGGGCTCTGGCGCTTAGGTCGGCACTCCCACCCTGGGGCCACTAGCGTGCCGTTGGCACCACGGGTGGCTGGTGAGCCACTCCGTGGGGGCCCCGGGAGTGGGCACGCCAGCGCTCTGCGTGCCACGTGTCGGGAACAAAGCTCGAGCGGGTATATGGCTCACCCGCCCACGCGGGGGTGGGTGCGCACGACTCATCACACGTCTGCCAGGGGACAAACCACCGCAGCCCTCGGAGCCGAGGCCTCTCGGTAGCGTCCTGGGCTGATTCCAGAGGACAGTGGCACTGTGGTTGGGGTGGATCTGCAGGAAATGGAGCAAAAAATTCTTCCCCAAGTCAGGAGAAGAGCTGAGTTACCAGCTCTCAGCCCACAGAGGTGGCGTGAGAGTTACTTCTGCCTCTGAAATTGTCCTAGCAGAGTTCGCCATGCCTCTCTGGGCACCTGAGCCAACACGTCGTGAAGGGGGCTTTTATAGAGAGATTCATGAGGCCCTAGGGGGAAAATCGGCATTCTTCTTACAATGATTTATTTATAGGGCGATTGGATGACGGGGAATGGAGGCTAAGGTGCCTCCATTAGTGAGAAGCACACAAGGCAGGAAGCCTTGCTCTGCATTTGACATTTCACGGGGCGACTCCTACCAGGGAGCTGCTTTTTCTTTTAGAAGGTTTTACCTTTAATGTTCTATTCATGGGCTTGTCTGAGCAGACTGGGAGGAGGAAGGAGCAGGCAGTGCGGTGGGCTTCGGGGGAGGCGGGCCCGGGTAGGTCACTCCGTGGCCAGCGTGGGGCAGCCTGGGCAGGCTGGGCGGAGGGCGAAGGCTGTAGCACGCCGGCCACCTCCTCAGCCTGTGCTGCAGGCAGCACGTCTCACGGTGTTTACCCTCCTGTCTGTCTCTGTCTTCACCGGCCGCCAGGCTCTGCCTGTAGCAGCAGCTCTGTGCGACCCTGGCTTTGGCCTGGCTAAGGCCCTTTTCTTCCTGGGGGCCCTGGGGCTCTGGAAAGGACCCCAAAATTGGATTCCCAGGGCTGGGTTTGGTTCCGTCTCTGTGTCTGACTCACTAGGACCCTGGACACTGGGCCTCAGTTTCCCCATCTGTAATATGATTGGATTGACGGTTTGCCAAATGTTTTTCGGCAGTAGAAGAGTTTCTTCAAATCATGTCCAGTGTTAGAGCCCAGGATACAGAGCAGATAGCGCAGGTGGCCCTGGTCAGAGCTGGCTCGAGGGACCTCCTCCTCTGGCCTTACTGCTACCCTAGCAGCTCCTCCAGTTTGGGGGCTGGGGAGTCCCCTGTGGTCCGCCGCCAGCAAGCAGTGCCGGCAGGAAGGCCACTGGCTGTGTCGCCTGCTGACGAAGAGGACACCGCACTGCCCACAGGCCTGGGTTTGAGCTCTGTCTCGTGCAGCGGGGCTTGGACCCCTGGTGACCACTTAGCTGGAAGAAGCTGTCCACACTTGGAGTCTGCTTGCCCTCACCTCCCTCTCACCCCTCACGGAGGACACATCAGCCGTCACTCCACTGTCACCTCTCTGGCTTGACGCTGACCTTTCCAGACATTTTCCTTGTCTCACCTGACCTGGTGGCCTTTGACTCCGTCGGCCATAGTCTCCCTGGGCTTCCCCGATGGCAGCTCCCCTGGTCTTTCTCCTACTTCTGTGGCTGCGCCTTCATTGCCAGCTTCACTACCTCCTGCCATCCTTCAATGTGGTGCCTCCCAGGCATTGCCTTGGGCCTGCTCTCGCTCTGGGGGTGTCAGCTCAGCTCTGGGGCTGTCAGCTCGTCCATGGCTGTAGCTCCCATCTACTGACCGCCCCCCCCGCAACATCCCATCTCCAGATGAGATGTTGCTTCTGACGTCCAGAGCCATCCAGCCAGCCGACCCCTCCCCCAGATGTCTCCACTGTCAGCCACACAGGCCCCTCAAACCCAGTGTGTGTGAAACCGTGCTCTTACTTCTACTCTGAGCTCTGAGCAAGCTCGCTCCTTCCCCATTTCTCCCATTTCAGCATTTGGTAGTACGATCCCTGCAGGTACCGTCAGCCTGAGAATTGGACCCACGAATGTCCCCCCTCACCCCACCCCTCCCCATTAGTCTGAGAAGTGCTGCCTGTTCTCCCTCAGCATCCTTCGCGCACCTCTTCTCCCTACCTCCGCCCTAGCCTCGGCCACCATCCTCTCCCCAATCACACCAGCAGCCTCCCTGCCTCTACTCTTGCCTTCACCCAATCCAGCCTTTACATGGTGGCCAGATTCTACAATGCCATGGGATCTTGTCCCTCCTTGTTTAAAAGACTTCAGTGATTCCTCTTCTTTCCGGGGATAGTCCAGACTTCCCAGCCTGGCTGTCAAGGCCTCCTCTCTTGCCCCACCTGCAGCCGCACCCTCTCCTCTCCCCACTCCCCACTTTGAACTCTGAGGTCCAGGTCTAATGAACTTCCTTCAATCCCTCGACTGAATTGTGCTCTCTCTCTGTCTCTAAGGATTGGCAACAAGCAGCTCCTGCTGCCTAGAACATTCTTCGCTGCCCTCTTCCCCTGGAGCAGTCCTCGATGTCCCACCATATCCTGTACGTCCGGTCACAGTACTCCTTTATTTTTTTTTTTTAATTTATTTTTGGCCGCATTGGGTCTTCATTGCTGCACGCGGGCTTTCTCTAGTTGCGGCGAGTGGGGGGCTACTCTTCGTTGCGGTGCAGGGGCTTCTCATTGCGGTGGCTTATCGTTGTGGAGCACGGGCTCTAGGGTGTGCAGGCTTCAGTAGTTGTGGCATGCAGGCTCAGTAGTTGTGGCTCGTGGGCTCTAGAGTGCAAGCTCAGTAGCTGCGGCACACGGGCTTAGTTGCTCTGCGGCATGTGGGATCTTCCCAGACCAGGGCTCAAACCCGTGTGCCCTGCACTGGCAGGCAGATTCTTAACCACTGTACCACCAGGGAGGTCCCACTCAATCTATTTTATTTCAATTACCTTTATGTTATCTGCCTTCCCCACTGGATGGCAAGTTCCTTGAGGAGACAGCTTACTCTTTGCCCCACCGCCCCTTCAGATCTGTTCTCCACCCTTCTCCAACCTGCTCTCTGTCCTGGGAGCTTGGTCTGTTGAACTTCAGCAATGAGCTCCCATGCCCTCTTGCTTCCAGCTGGGTTCAACCAATGGTGGGTCGCCATGGGCTCTCTGTGTCCCTCCACCATAGGTCACCCAAAGGTTTTCCCAGAAGTGTAGCCTGAGACAAGGATTCAAATGCAAATCTTTATTTGGGAGGGATCCTAGGAAACACTAGGAGACGAGTGGGGAAGTGAGACAGAGAAGGGAAGAAGCCAATAACAGGTGTGTTGTCATGGGCAACCAGAACTTAATCCCACTGGGGAACTTCAGATACAGTCTAGGACATGCACCTCAAAGTTCTCTCACTCCAAGGGGAGGGAGCTGAGGTATTTATACACAGCTCCCATCCCTCACTGGCTAAGTGCTGTTCCCCTGGAGAAAGCAAAGACAGCTTCCCTGCTAGAGGAGGCCCTCAGGCAAAGGAACGAGGGTTCTGACAGTTGGAAGTCAGTCTGTTGTATGCTGAAAGGGTCAAAGCCCTCACAGCAGCTCTTTCTCCAGGCTCAGTAAGAGCTCCCTCTCCTCACTCAGCTCTGGGGGGAGGGGGCCATGAAAGACATTATCTCTTAGGGTTTCCTTACCCACTCTTCTCATCTTTATCATGTACTCGTCAAATTACTCAATCTGACAGTGCTCTGTTTTTCTTACCAGGACCTGACTAATACAGCATCCTGCACAAAATAAAATGTAGCACAAGTGTGACATTGGGTAAAGAGTACTGAATCAATAACTAATGTCGTGTCTTTATGAGCTGACTGGCAATGTTGATTACATGTTAGTTGGAACACAAGGAACCTGGTACCAAAACCTAACTTTTAAATTGCTCTGCAACTGTAAGAAAAATTAAATCATGATAACCTAGGGCTTTAAAAAAAAAAAAAGAAAAGAAAAAAAGAAACTTCATATCAGGAACCAGGAGGAAACAGATTTTTTTTTTTTAAGTGAGGAGTATGGAGAAAGGTGTCTCATGGTTTTCCCTGTACAATGCCTCATTAAGGGCAGAAAAGGCAGGTTGTATTAGCCCCAAGTTACAGATGAGAACACTGAGGCGCAGAGGGGCTACAGAGCTCAGCTAGGGCCCAGGGCTGCTGCTGCTGCCTCACCCCAGCCCTGTTCCATTCCTCTGTAAGCAGAGAAAGCTAACAGGCATAGAAAGACTGGGCAACTGGGCCACAGAGGACGTCCAGCAGGGCAGGAGCTCTGTTGGGGAAAGAAACAGCACTCTCACTCAGAAAAGTTTAGGGCTGTACTTGGCAGATTTTTATGGAACAAAATTTGCACTATTGATTCCGTGGCGAATGAAAACCTCTCGTGGACATTCTGGGCTTCGGAGATCTGAAATGTTTAAATGAGGCTGGATGGAACATGAGGAGATAAAATTGCCAGGCAAAGCTGAGCTCAGGTGGTGCCTGGGGTGAGAAAACTCTGCCTCTTTTGCCTTCTCTCCCATCTGTGGAAATGACTTTTACTTTGAACTACTTCCTCTCCTTGCAGGGAGGATGTTGCCCAAGCCTGCGGTTGATACAGCATCTCTGAGCAGGGGAGAGAGGCCGGGACAGTTCACAGGGCCATGCTCAGGAGAACGCACCAACCAAAGGGCGAGCTTTACCACCAAATCATGGGGCGGCAATTGGCCCTGAGGCTGCTTCAAGGTAGCAGTGGTTACCATCTTCCTGTGATGGGCTCACTGCCCCTGGTGGGCTGGTATTTCTGCCTTCAGTGAACAAATATGATGGCAGGGATTCAAGGTAGCTCATTGGAAATGGGGGATTATTGCAAAGAGATGCATGACCTGGACTCCAGAAGCCTCCAGGAAAGGGGCTAGCTCTAGAAAGTAGCAACCTCTCTGTGGTCTCTCTCACGGCCTCTCCTTCCACCTAAGACAGCTACTCCTGCCCCGGCCCCACTTTCTGCACCCATGACTTTTCACCTCACACAAGGGCCAATATGGCCACGCAGGGCTGCTTACTCTTCAAGACGGGCCTTTCACCCCATCCTCACACCACTTAATTGCCCCACATTCTCGGTATTCTTGGCTTTATTTATTTAAGCAGGGGCTTGCCGGGATCGTTCCCCAAACAGGGATCGAACCTGTGCCCCTGCAGTGGAAGCGCAGAGTCCTAACCACTGCACTGCCAGGGAAGTCCCATTGGTATTCTCAGCTTTATTTCCCAGAAGGAAGACCCCAACTGAGCCAGCCATGTTTTTCCATGCCAGGCCATATTATAGATCATGGTCACCTATGGATTATCTATCCATGGATGAGATGGCCGCCTTTTATCCTCTCAGCTAAGAGAGGTATGGGAGGGCTCTCTCTATGTGACAAACATTGAACAACCATTGAGTGCCTGCCTTCTGCTGGCTTGGCACTGAGGATGAAGCAATGAACAAAAACCAAGTCCTCTGTTCTCATAGAGCTTACATTCTAAGTGGGGAGAATAGACAATAAACGACCAGCTATGGATGTATTCTGTCAAATGGGGGTAGGTGCTTCGAAGAAAATTAACAGAGTGTTCATTAAGGAACAGAGGGTGGCCAGAGAGCTGTTATTTTAGAGAGTGGCTGGGAAGTATTTCTGATAAGGTGACACTTGAACAGAGGCCTAAGGGAAGTGAGGGAGGGCTCTCTGCAGCTACCAAAGCTGCTTCTGCTTAGGAAGAGTTGTCCAGATGGGGGAAACAACAAGTGCAAAGGCCCTGAGGCAGGAGTGTACTTGATAGAATACCTGGCTGCCTTGGGGGCTGGAGCTGTGGGCAGGGCACACATTCTGAGGTAGAGCCCATGGAATAGTTTCAAGTTCCTTTGGAGAGGACCAGAGCTTGAGGGTCAGCCCCAAGTCCATCAGCCACTTGGCCAAGGGGGAGGGGCCAAAACACAGACCAAAGAAACAGCTATGGTGGTTGGGGAAGAGGAGCGGTGGGTCTTGGGATCCCCGTTCCCACTGAGGTCAGACACCTCTCCTCCTTGGCTCTTAATGTGGTCCAGGCTGTATCCCTAGTACAAGATCAGAGATCAGTTCCATAAGCCCTTGCCTTTTACTCCTAAGCACAAAACATAGAACTTAGTTTTGTGTAAGGTCTTGCTTTTATTCACCTGCTGCCTCATTTATACAGCAGCCTTCTCTCCCTAGAGTAACATTTTTGAACTTCGCAAGTAATGCATACACATGGCAGAAAACACTGGAAAACCACAGGTTGGCAAAAAAGAAGAAAATCGCTATAATCCCACAACTCAAAGAGTGGGAACCCTCATCCCTCCCAGGGCATATGGTGCATCCTTCCTTCTAACCTTCTTTCCTACATTCATGCAAATGTGCCCTTGTTGAATTAACAGTAGATCTCAAACGCCTTTCCAGGGTGGTCATTCGAAAACTGTTTCAATGACTGCAGAATGTCCCTCGTCTGACTGCCCATCCTCTGGGTTGTGCGTGGAGACTATTTCCCTCTTTTTTACGCCACAGCCCACACCTGTGCACATGCCTCGGCCCATGTGCTGTGTGGGCTTCTGGGCAGGGGAAGGAGAGAAGGGTGAAAGGTCAAGGCCTTCATAAGGAAGCCAGTGTGGGAGGTCAGTGATGCCCCTTAGGTAGGTGGGCTTGACACTACCCCAAGCAGCAGACAGCCAGATGCAAAGCCTTCTGGTTATTTGAGGAGGAAGAGGATGTGTGTGGTGGGGGCGGGCAGAGACATGGTCTAGGTCTCCAGAGAAGGGGCCTGTGAGCACACCAGAGGGGGAAGATGTACAGAGGCATTAGCTTTCCTTGGAATCGGAGTGGCTTGTGGCACCAAAAACCCCTGAGGATGGAGCATGAGGAAAACCATGTCCCTGGCTTCTGATCTGGACCAGGGGATTTGTGTGAATTTGACAGATTTGCAGGCTCTTTGGTGCTAGAAGAGACCTTATAACTCAGCTGAGAAAACCAATGCTCAGAGAGCCGTGGTAGGACGCCCAACATCACACAGCATCGAGTTGGTGTGTTCCATACAATGTCCAAAGCATACTGGCTGATAAGATTGGTAACATGCCCCTTATCTGTCCAGGACCCCCATCGCCAGCCTCTCCCTATACCTCTACTCCGGTGGAGCCCTCATTGGTGGCCTCTGCGGCTGTGCTAGTGGCTGTCCTTGCTCAGTGGGGCTTTCTCCCACAGGAGGAGAGGGTCTGGTAGGGAGAGCTCATTCCAGGGGTCAGTGGCCGAGCGCTTCACCTCCAAGTGGGGATCTGGCCAGACCCAGATTCAAGTCCTGGGAATGACCTTATTTCTCTGAACTTGACTTACTCCACCTGTAAAATGGGGCTACTAAGAGCACCTGTCTTGTAGGGTTGTGAAGCTTACATGAGATGATGCTGATGAAGATCTTGGCACTTTACCGTGACCCAGAATAGGAGTTCAACCAATGCGGCCTCAGTATTAGCAGCATGAGTGGTCACTTCCTGTGCTGTCCTTCCTGTGGGCCAGACCTGACTGCCCTTTGAAGCTTTGCCTCTCTGTGTCCAGGGCTGAGTCTGTGTGACTGGACAAAATGACATAGGCCAGCCCTGGCCAGGGGGAGGATCTCGGGACCGACAGGGATGAGTCACCTTTTTGGGGAGGACTGGCTCTGTCCTGAACTCCCTGCCCCCTCTGTCTACAGTCAAGGAGAAGTTCCGTAAGGCAGTGCGGGGCTGGGGGGGCGGGGGAGTTGGAAAGCATTCCCAAATGGTTTTCACTGGTTCAGGAAAGTAAGAAGGGGTGGAAAGCCTCCCCAGAAAACTGGGACATCATCCACCCACCACCGGCCCACAGCCCTGTCTTCTCCTCAGCTGCCTCTTCCTTCCCTCCAAAACAGGGTCTCCCTGATCAGAAAGGAAAACCTGGCCCCAGCCCAGTAACTCTGTCTCTTGGGCTGTGAAACAGACACTGCTTCTTGCCTGGTTCTCCTCAAACGTATTCCTGGTTTGCTCGGGTTTGCCTGCTGCCTCTGTATATAGAGATGAGTAGCTGAGAGCAAAGGCTGTGGAGCCAGATGGGCGGGAATCAGGGCCCTGCTCTGCCACTTACCAGCTGCCTGACCTTGGGCAGGTGCTTTTAATTCTTTGGGCCTCAGTTTCTTCATCTGAAAAGTGGGGCCAATGCCATCTGCCTCTTGGGGTTCTGAGAATTCATGACAAGGTGGGTGTAAAGCACCCTCCTGGCAGGTAGCAAGGCCTCAGTGAAATGCTGCTGCTGTTCTGTCTTCATCATCCTGATCTGTTATCCAACAGCCCTGTACCGAGGCCTACTGTGTGCCAGGCTCTGTGAGGTCTTCAAGTACCAAAATGAATGCCATAGTCTGCTTCTCAGTGGCTTTGCCTCTTGGTCTTTTTCCTCATTGGAGATCCCTCTCTTTGTTTTTGTTTAGGGCTCCACCTTGCCCTGTTGTAGGATCCACAAGAAAAGAGGCTGGGGGTGTATACCTGCCTGCTGGGGAATCCGGCCTCCATGGGCCTTGGGACCCTGCAGGATGCCTTGGCATCTTTGCACCAAGCTGGTGGTCTGCCCACTTTTCAACAGGCTGATACAGTCCTAGGGAGAGCAGGATGTGTCTGGGGAGCTGGCAGTGCCCCTGGGCAAAGCCCCCAGAAGCCTGGGGCAAGAGCTTTCACCTCCCTCACAGAAGAAGCTGGAATCGATTTCTCTCTCTCTCCACTCCCTTGGAAAGAGCAGCAACATGGGAAGGGGCGGGGGGCGGGTACATTATTGGTTATTGGTGGGTTTGCCCTGAGAGAGCAGGGAGCAGGGGAGAAACAGCTGGGGCTACAGGCCTGCCGGGGCCCAGCCCGAGCAGCCCCAGGTGGGGACACAGATCCTTCCCTCCCACACCCTCTCCTCCACTGAGAAGGGGTCCGGCTCCTCCCTGTACCTGGTGTACAGAGGCTCCCTGGTCGCCGGCTCTGTTCGCCTCTCGGCTGTCCAGCCCTCTGGGAACTGGCCAGGGCATTTTTTACTAACAAGCTAGCCACACTACAAACATCACAATCTCAACAGAATTAACAAAAAGAAAAAAAGGGAGACAGAGAGAGAAAAGGGAAAGAAAACAGTACTTGCACAAATGCCGCTGCAGTGTCTGCCAGGACCTAAGATCTGGTACTATCTATTTTTTAATAATTGAGGGTAATAAATATGTATTTCTTTCTCCTCACCACCCCCCATCCTCTGCAGCTTGTCAGCTCCCTGCGTCTCTCCTCTGATCAGACCAAGTCTTCCCCAAGCAAAAAAAAAAAAAAAAAAAAATCCTTTAAGCGAAAAGGATTAAAGCCTTGAAAGTAGGTCTGCCTGAGCTCTCCCCTATCCCCTCCCTCCCCCTCCCCCAGGGTTGGTAGAGAAAGGCCCCTCAAGGGAGCTAGGGACAGGAGGGGTGGGTGGGAGGTGGGCTGATCCCACAAGTCCCTGGTGGGGGCCTCAGGAGCAGAGGGCCATGCCGGCTCACTCCCTGCAGCCCATTGAGTTCCAGTCCCAGGCAGCCCAGCCAGCCCAGCCCAGCCCTCCACTGGTCCCTGAGGAGGGGCTAACCTGAGAACCAGGGTCCCCCAGTCTCCCACAGTATAAGACGTAAGAAAGAGGGCTTTGGTTTCAGTTCCAGCTTGGCTTTGCAACCTGGCTTTGTGCTTTAGGGACCTGTGTGAACTTAGAGTGAGCCCCTGAACCTCAGTTTCTCCATCTGTAAAATGGGAATATAAATAGTACCTACCTCACAGAGGATGAAATAAACTAAAGATAGCCCAGTGCCTAGCACATGGTAAATACAAAATAAAGGTATTATCTTAATCCAATTCTTCTCAGACACAGAGAGCAGTCTGTAATCTCCCCCATCCCATGGCCTTCCACAGTTCTCAAGGGCCTGCCAGGCA
>NW_021145345.1:82399-105725 GCF_002837175.3 Physeter macrocephalus
GTAGTCACCCTGTGTGTGTGTTGTGTGTGTGTGTCACAGTGTACATTCGAGTAGAGGGGTGGAAAGGGGTGGCAGCTCTTATTGTGTGCACAGCCCACTATGCACTCCATGAGGGCAGGGACCCTGTCTACCCAGCACTCTGTGTCCCCAGCACACCTCTTCCGAGCAGGGAACAGTAAATGGATAACTAGGAGTTGTGTGTGTGCCCGTGTAAAGGGACTCCAGGGTCCTAGCTGGCTGCAGAGGAGCGTGGCAAACCTGCCCATCCGGCAGGCATTTGAGAGCAGTCCCGGAGTCCCCCTCGGTGCCCAGACTACTCGCGGTTCTCTCCCCTTCTCCGAAGCCCATCAGGCCGGTGGGCAGAGCGCGCCAGGGCGTTGGCGCGGCACAGCCTTAGGTAGAAAAGTAGAAAAGTGCGACCAGATGTCTGGCGAGCCTGGTGAGGAAGCGCCCGGGCTCTGGGGGCGCTCCTGGGTGTCCAGTCTGGCCCCCGCGTCTCCTTCTCTGCCTCCGATTTCACATCTGTGCAATGGGAGAGTGGAGCCAGCTCAGGGCTGGCTGCTGGGATCAGAGGCCGGAGGACTAGAGGAGATGCGGTTTAGCACAGCCCAGGCGCTCCGGGAGCGGCCGATCGGGCTGGGACTCGGGGGTCTGCTGGCAGGACGCACGCGGGCGACGGAGCGGGTTTCCGAGCGCGGGGCCCCTCCCGGCCCTCTGACCTAGGCGCCCGCGGGGTGAGAAGCGTTTCCCGGGCGGCCCACAGCTCCGCAGCCGCAGCAGCGCGATAACCCAGATCTGTCAGCGCGGCCCAGCGGCTCCGTAGCAGAATCCCCGTCCCGGGAGGGGTCGGGCCGGCGGTACTCGGGTCCCGGCCAGCCCGGGAGGCTCGGTGGGGGGCGCGGGGCCCGAACCCAGCCCCAACCTCCGGGCCCCCCCTCGCCGGCAGCTCCGGACGGATGCGACAGCCCTCCTGCCCCTCCCCCAAAGGCCAAACAAAACATAGTAAATATTTAATCCGGGCCAGGGAGCCGAGAGGCCTCCCCGCCCCCTCCGCAGCCTTCTGGCTCCTCTGCCAGCCCCGGCCGTTCTCCTCGGTAATAAGGCAGGAGTAGCAGGGATCGATCGCGGCCCGGGCGGGGTGTGGCTGGGGGCCTGAGCGCTCGGGTGGCATCGCTGTTCGCCCCCCAACCCCCTCCGCGGTCCCAGACCCGGGAGGCCCGAGCCGACCGGGCGCCTGAGCTTGTCCAGGAAGGCCAGCGAGGAGGGTGCCGTCGCGCCCTTGCCCCCCACCCCCGCGTCTCAAGCCTGTGTGAGCTTGGGTCCCGGGGAAGGAGGGGGTTCGGAGAGGAAGGAAACAGCCCGGGGGAAGGGGACGGTGAGAGTGGGGAGACAGTGCGATCCCTGCGGGTGCCTGAGCTCCTGCCGGCTCCACCAAGGCCCGGTGGCCCAAAGCCTGAAGGGACCTTGGGTGAGGCCTGGGTGGGGCAGGGACAGCCAGGTGGCCAGTTAGGAGAGGCTGGTGAGATATTTCTATGGTGCTGTACTCCTGGGCATTGCCTGTGAGGATACCTAGAGGAGTGATGACATCCTTGCTGCTCATTCATTCATGCAGCAGTTCATTATTGAGCACCTACTATATGCTAGTCATAGGCTGCCAGTAAGGGGAGACCCAGGTTGGGAGCCTGCAGAGAGATTATGTTCCAAAGGAGGAAACAGTTAATGAGTAAACACATAAGGTGACTTCAGATAGCGGTTGAGTTTAGTGTAGAGAATAAACTGTAATGTGATATTGTGCTTGGCTGGGAGAGGACCAACTTTAGCTGGGGTGGAGGGGGAGCTAATGACCAGGGGTTGGGGCAAAAGCATCTCAGGCAGTTTACAGCAAGCGGAAAGGCCCAGAGGCAGAGATTGGTGTTCTAGGACTGGAAAGAAGGCCGGGGAGGCTGGACTGTAGTGAGTGGGGGAGAAGCAGGCAGTGGCAGATCCCGTAGGAGTTTTTGTAGGCCATAGGAGGAGTTTGGATTTTATTCTAAGTGCAGCGCGAAGGCATTAGAGGTATTAAGCAAAGGAACGCCATGATCTGATTTACATTTTTAAAAGCTTCCTCAGGCTGCAGTATGGAGAAGAGAAGGTAGGGAGTTAAGGGTGGAGGCTGAGAGGCTAGACTGGGGTGGTGGGGGGGTGTGCAGTGGCGTACAGGAGGGAGGCTGGTGTTCTGCCTGGTTTGGACAATGACTGTGAAGTGGCCATTAAGGCTTGTACAGCTGGCAGGGCCCCCCAGCAGCTGGAACAGCCTGTTCCTGGGCTCTTGGCTGGCCGAGTCCCCGGGTTGTCCCCACCCTGTCTCTCCGACCCAGACTCCACAGAGGGCTGCCCAGGAAGTTTTTTTTAAGGAGCATTAGAAAATGTTGACATGTTTTTTGAAACAATTTCAGATCTGATATCTCTGCCAGATTGAGTTTGTAACAAGCTTTATTGTTTAAGCCTGCTGGGATTTCATCAAAGGTGTCTGCTGTTTACCCAGAACCATTGCATTGGAGAAAACAGCAAACAGACCTGCATTTCTATCTGATTTCACTTTTTCCCTTTTCTCATGAATTTAAGTGCTTGTGAAAAGCAAGGCTGATAAGGCAAAGCAGCAAGGCTCAAACCCTGAGGAGGGGGCTTAGAAGGAGCAGAGCAGAGGTTTATAAATAGAGCTGAGGAAAGTTAGGGGTGGCTGGCCTCCACTCTGGCAGGCTGAGAGACACTCCCAGCCAGCAGCCAGCTCTCCGCAGGGGAGCACAGAGAGGGTAAGGGGAGGTGGGGAGAGCTGCTGTCCACCCCCAGCCTGGCCAAGATTTCTAGGCCATCTCCCGGTGTCTGGTGTCTTTACCGGTTTCCAGATCATTTCAGACTCCGGCAACAATAAAAGACTAAACATCAGCTCCCACTTGGAAAGCAGCGGTGACCTAACCTCGGAGATGGGTTCAGTGAGACAGACCCAAGCTTTCCTGGGAAAAGCCCAAGCGAGGAAACAGATCAAAAGGCAAACGGGAGCCAGCTCACGAAAGTGCCAGGAAAATCACCTTCCTCCCCTCCTCTGCCAGGGCGCTTGGGACGAAGCCCCTTCTCCTACGAGGAGGTCTGAGCCGGGACCGGGCAGGGCCCAGGGGCTCTCTTCACAGACTCAGTGCTCCGTCTGCCTCCCCAAGAATTCTACGTTAGTGTTATCACCACCTGCCGAATAGGGTCCGCCTGTTGACCCAGCAAATGTTTCAGCCCGATGGAGGAAATGCTGGCCCTGCAGCCTAGGAGGAGAAGGTGTTCTGACAAATTTGGGTTAATGTGCCTTGTTCAGTTGCTTGAGCAACAGCTAGTTAAGTGCATGGGTTGCTTGGCCATACAGGCCATCTCTTAGCAGTTGTACATGAGACCCACTTGAAGGTCAGTCGATTTGAACCAGTTAGCAAGAGGATAAGGACTTGTGTATCTTGAACTGACTGTAGATCTTGTAGCAAGCCATCTAAGAGGGCTGCTACAGATACAGAGTGCCAGGCAGAACCAATGTGCCCTCCTGCCTTCTGGCACATGATGCTGCCATCGATGGCAAGAGTCAGCCCCCTTGTCTCTGGGGTGAGCCTGCAAGGAGGAGAGCTACGGAAGGCCAAGGTCTTGTCCTCCCAGAGCCAATTCTAGGCCTTCCTGCTTGTGGAGGCTCCCCTCCCCCACCGTCCTTTCACAGACACACAGTGAAAGCTCAGTGGGCTGAGTTCCATCCCTGTGGGATCAGGGCATCATCACAGGCTTCCTGTGACCAGGGAACCCACACACACCAGATACAGGACCTGCACCCAGGGCCTTAGGAATATTAGCTGCCATCTTCGCAGGGGCTACATCATCTCATCTTTATAAGACCCCTCTCCCCAACCCAAATGGGTATTATCCCCTCTCCTAGACAAGGATACTGAGGCTTGGAGGTGGGGAGCAGCTGGTCTGCTTGTGCTGCCCGAGTGATGTGAACCCAGGCCTGGCTGCCTCTGGAAGCTAAGGCCTTTCCACTTGACCACACTGCCTGCAACCTTCTCATAGGTTAGGTAGGGGCAGGGGTTTCTTCGGAATTGTGGGTACAGGAGGAACAAGCTCACCAGCTGGCAGGAGAGGATGGAGTGGGCCCTTTGGCATTTTCTGGCCTGAGAACATCTGGGGAAATTGAGACTGTAGGAAGTGTTTGCCCTGCTTTTGTCCTGGGGGGGGGTCAAGTGGGTCTCCCATTGGGCGAGTTGGTGGGTCCATTGTAACAAAGTAGGCGTGGGCACGGGGGGACCCTGCTCTCTGCCTCCTGAGTCATCCCATCTCCAACCCAGAATCCCTGGGCTCCTTTCTAAATATCCTCATAAAAGATGGAAGGAAGGCCACTCCATCCTCTCAATCTCTCACCCACCACTTTCCCCTCAATACCTTATCCTAGCAGCACTCAGCGTCCATGAATTCCATCCAAGCATGCACTTCTCAGAGGCAGTACAACCAGCTTTTACCCTGGAGATTGGGCGATGTGATCCACGAGTGGGACGAGGGAGAAGTAAGGCAGACTTTTCTGCAGAGAGTTTTTGATTCTGTGTCCCCAAGAAGGGGCCGAGTCAGAGGAGTCATGGGGGTCGGGGGTGGGAGCTGGGCAGGCTTTGCCATTATTCCAGTTCTGCTAGCTCACAACAGTTCATGGGCAATCGCCTCACCTCACAGCGTTTTCCTCTTGATAGTTTCGGTGATGGTGAATCCTTGGCCATTGAGGGTGGGAGTGACTTTTTTCCAAAAGTCCAAGAGTAATCTGAAGCTGTGTATTATGAATAAATGAATGAGAAATTTGCAGAATGTGATTTGTTTCGTTGTTGGAATTTTTTTTTTTTTTTTGGTTGGAAACAAGCTGGGACTCAAGAATTGAGCCACTTTTCATACAAGAAAGTTCCAGAAGTGTTTTGAGTGATGGCAGTACCTTGAAACGGGGGTGTTGGAGGCAGGGGCTGGGGTCCAAAGCTGACTACTTTGGCAGAAGTGCAGAGGAAGGGAATTGATGCTTTGTGGAGCCACTACATGTGCAGACACTTTATATACATTATCTCAACTGCCTGAAATCATTTTTGGAGTAAGGCCAGTCTATAAAAAAAATTCATCAATAATCCATTATCTTGCTTACTCCTCACAGTAATCCTATTAGAACAAGTTCTTAGCCCATTTCACAGGTGAGGCAACTAAGGCTCAAGGAAGTTAAATGACTTCCCAAGGCCACAGAGCTTGTAAGTGTCAGGGTCAGGATTCAAACCCGGGTCTGACTGACCCCAAGCTCAAGGCTAATTCTTTTCTGGATGTGTGAGTTCTGGTGTACCCACCGCACTCCTCCTCCCCACAATAACACACAGATTTCGTTTCATTGTGTCAAGGTGACGTCATTTGGGCTACATTCACCACTTAAAAAAGAAAGCAGGTCATAAAGGAGTCATGTGCTAGGCCGAAATGCTGACTGTGTGCGGTGGCAGATGTCATCAGCAGGCGTCAGGGGACGCGTGGGTGACAATGGCAAGGCATGAAGTATGGTGTTTATTAGGTACTGGCAAAGGCTTGGGAGTTCCAGATGCCAAGCGGTGATAAGTGGACACTGCCTGTCTCAGCTCCAAACGCTGAGCAGGCTCCCAGCTCGGTGCCTCTGAGTCAACTGGACCCTTGAACAGACTGACCCTGGGAGCTTTCCTGACCACTGGCAAGACAGGCTCCCTCTGTCTTGCCTTCTTCTTCCCCTTCCTCTTCCTCTTCTTCTTATCACTATACCAGTGATAACTCATGCTGATGGAGCACTCCTTGTGTGCCAGGCATTGTGCTAATAAGCCTTACCATTAAACTTTGATCTTTCTATATATTCTTTTTTTTTTTTTTTTTTTTGGCCACTCCATGCGGCTTGTGGGATCTTAGTTCCCCCACCAGGGATCCAACCCATGTCCACAGCGGTGAAAGCACACAGTCCTAACTACTGGACCACCCGGGAATTCCCTCTCTGCACATTCTTAACCTCCAACTGGAGGGGGTCTGCATACGCCTAGCTCCGAATTGGGTCCTCAGCCACGCAAGTTGGCTCCTCTGAATCCAGAGAAGAACTCTTTCCCTACACGCAGTCCAAACCTTTCCTCTGACATGGCCACATGTCAGTCAGGCAACTGGGAGCTTGTGTGTGCAAGGAAGGAGGGCAGGTTGAGGCCCGGGACACGACATCTCCTCTCCTGGAGACACAGCTCCAACTGGACTTCTCAGACACAGTCAGTCACATCTATCTAAATGTAGCAATTCCATTGCCAGGAATTTATTTTGCATCCCCTTGCACCTGTGGGCAGAAATGCACCTATAGGAGTGTGCATGTTATCACTGCTTGTAATAGCAGAAACGGGAAATAACCTAAATGTCCATCAGTAGGGGATAGACTAGGTAGATTACAATAGCCTCATACAGTGGGATTCTGTGCTCCAAGGAATGGGTGACTCTGTAGCACTGATATGGGCTAGATGCCAAGATGCATTGCTAAGTGAAAAAGCTGTGGTAATATACTGCACTACCATTTGGATTTTAACAAGAAAGATATGCTTGTATGTGATAGAAATTTTCTGGAAAGACACAAAAGGAACTGTTAACAGTGGGATGCCTCTGAAGAAAGATACTAGGGACTGGAGATCTGGGAGAAGAAAGATTTATTTCTCATTGTATTCCTTTTGTGTTTTTTGAAAAAAAAAATTTTTTTTTTACTGTGTGCATGCATTATCTTTTCGATTAAAAAAGAAAGTGGGGGTGGGGGTTAAAAACAAACAAATCCCCAGGCTTTATCTGGCTTCTCAGGCTACTTTTTCTTCCCTGCCTGCAGCCAGGTCCTGCCGTCCTGACTCACAGGCCGCTTCTCAGCTCCATGCCCACCCCTCCCCAAGGCATCCATTACCACCTCTCACAGGTACTTAAAACCTATCTTTTTGCCTTGAAATACAAATACTTCTAATCTAGAGAGAAGGTTGAGCTTCATTGCAATTAGAGAACAGACAGAATTCAGCTGGCTCTGAGTTGCTCCATAAATGTTTGCTGAACTGAATCTGTGACTCTGTTGGTTACACCCAGCAAGGTACTAATTGGCTAAGGTCAGACATCTAAATCCCACACAGGTCAGCTCTCTGAATCCAGAGACGGACTCTTTCCCTGCATTCATTCCAAACCCTTGCTCCGATGTGACCCAGTGAGGGCTTTACGTGTACACCATCTCTTCTCCTGGAGACACAACTCAGAGTGACTTGAGGAAACAGGTCAGAACAAGGGTGTGATCCATGGGAAGGTCCAGCTCTAGAAAGATTCTGAGTCAGAGGAGCATCTGTAGTGGGCCCCAAAAGCTCCATGGTGACTTTTATTTTTTTAAGTATTAGCCGTTTGATTTTATTCCGAGAAGTTTGTTTGTTTATTTTGGCTGTGCTGGGTCTTAGTTGCGGCACGCGGGATCTTCACTGGGGCACGCAGACTCCTTAGTTGTGGCATGGATGCAGGATCTAGTTCCCTGACCAGGAATCAAACCTGGGCCCCCTGCATTGGGAGTGTGGAGTCTTACCCACTGGACCACCAGGGAAGTCCCCCAAGAAGTTTTTAATAGAGACAGGAAAAATGGAGTCCTCTGCGACCATGGCAGTAACTCACCTGTTGTTGTATATGTTCAACCTGAGGCTGGAAGACAACCATGTAGCAGGCGTTTGTAGGAGAAATTAAAGCTTCAGTAGTTGGTTGTTTCAGTGGACTACAAGGTTTCTTTTTATTGTTTATGTTATACATAACATAAAATGTATCATTTTAAGCATTTTTCAATGGTGCCGTTTTGTAACATTAAGTACCTTCACATTGGTTTGCAGCCCATAATGACCATTTTTAATGGGGCACAGTTGTTAAAAAGTAGAGAAAGCCCGAGAAACACTTCTTCATGGCCACTGGCTTTCTGCTTAAGGAGCGCATCCTTGCTCAGACTTGGTCTGTGTTCTACGGAAGTCTTCCAGATACCAGCTTCTGGAAGCACCATCAAGGTGGATTCCTTCTCTGGTCTCTGAAATCATCCACAAGCATCGGCAGTCCAGTAGAACACGGGGTGGGGGTGGGGGAGTTGTCATGGAAGTCTCTAGAAACAGAGATATAAGTACTACAGCTTGGTGACATTTCTCCTACTATTTCTTTTTTTTTTTCCTGTCTCAAAAATTCACTAGCCTAGAGGAAGGAGAGAGTATATATCCCTTGCCCATGATCACTGTCTCATTCTTGAAATGAAATCCGCCCCCAGCCGTTCTCTGGACTTGGCCAGTGTGTGATGCCCTGGCACCTCTCTCAAGGCTGTGATCCAGCAGCTTGCCGCGAGCTCCACCTCCTTCACAGTAGAGATTTTTTGTCCCCATAAGGGTTATTCTGATGAGGAAGTGTTTGCCAGTAGCACAGTGAGTCAGAAAGTTTGATGTGCCTTCCAAAAAAAACAAGCATCTATAATCTTTGGCCACATTAATAGAAGTGTCCAAATCTAGGATGCTGAGGGGTCAACCTGCTTTGCTGTCTGCTGAACACCACATAAGTCACCCGCTCCCTCGTCATCTTCTACCAATCCAGCCCATCCCCTGCACATTGCTCAAATGTATCCCCTTCTCTCCATTTCCCCTGCTTCTACCATTTTAAATCAGGGTCCTGAATCTCTTGCTTGGACCATTGCAGTAGTCCCCTGATTGGTGTTCTAGCTTCTTCTCTTGTCTCCAGCTCCACACTGCAGACAGGTGATGTTGGGGAAAATGATCTGATCATATCACTTTGATTGTTTAAAAGCCTTCAGTGGCTTCCCACAGCTCTGGAAATAGAGGCCTCAGGTTTTCTTTGTTTTTGTTTTTCTGTTTTGTTTTGCTTTTCAGCTGCACTGCGTGACATGCAGGATCTTAGTTCCTTGATCAGGGATCCAACCCGCACCCCCTGCAGTGGAAGCGCAGAGTCTTAACCACTGGACCGCCAGGGAGGCCTCAGTTTTTAATGGGGCTCTCGGGGCCTGGTGTAAGCTGGCCCCCCGCCTATGCCTCCGACCTCACCTCACACTACTTGCCTCTCTTACTGACTGATTTTCTATTCCTCACACGTGCCAGTCTCCCTCCTGGTCAGGATCCTCCCACAAGCAGATTATGCTGCCTGTGATGTGGCCTCCACCCCACACCCCTCACCTGGATAATTCCTTCTCTTCCTTTAGAGCTCAGCTCAGATGACACTTCCTCAAGAAGTGGTCCTGAGCCCCCCAGACTACAGCAGGTCCCCCAATTATCGGCGCCCACAGCATCCAGCACGCATTCATTCATTCACTGAACAAACGTAATGACATCAGCCAGGTGCCAGGCACCTTGGTGCTGAGGACACAGTGGTGAGCGAGACAGGCACAGCCCTGCTGTCGTGGAGCTCACACCCTGGGGGGTGGTGTCAGGGATGAGAAAACAATGCCAGGGCTGATGAGGACTGTGGAGGTGAAGGCCCAGAAAGTGGGGGGTGGCAGTTTGGGATAAGGCACTCAGGGAAGCCTTGGGAGGAAGTGACATTGATCAGACCCCGGTGGATGACGGAGGGAGTACGTGGATGCTGGGGCAAGAGAGGGGCTGGGCCGAGGGAAAAACCAACACAAAGTCCATGAGGAGTGTGCCTGGGTTACTCCAGGACCAGTAAGGCGGCCCCAGTGGGCTGGGGCACAGGGACTGGGGGAAAGGAGGGGGCAGTGTGGTCAGATCACGCAGGGCCTTGTGGGCCACAGGGAGATCACTGAGTTTTGTCCTCAGTGTGATGAAGAGCCATAGAGGGGACTGGTTTACATTTTAAGAGGATCCATATTTTGGGGAGATCACCCTGACTGCCACGTGGGGAAGAGACTTGGGGGAGAAGAGCGGAAGAGGCCAGAAAGGTTAGGAGACATTGCGGGGCCCCAGAGAAGAGTGGCCACTTGGACTAGGGTGGTGTTTAGAAGTTGAATGGTTGTGTCAGTTAACTAACAGGGAGGATGTCTGCTTTTTGATTTTGTATCCCCAGCTCTCATCTGCACCTGGCGCGTATTATGTGCTCAGCAAATACCTGGTGAATGGTTGTGGAGTGTGAAGTAGTGAAGATGCTGATAAACTGGGTCATATTAGGAATTCCTTAAAGAATCATGAAGAGGAGATTAGGGGCAACTGTCTTCGGATGCATCAAGGAGTTAGATCAGAGGCTTCCAGGAAGAATCCAGGTGGAGTTTGGTGAGGCTTGGCCTGGACCGGTGGACCAGCGGCCTCCTGAGGAAGGCGTCAAGCAGTGGAGGCCTAATGGTCTCCTGTCAGAGATGCTAGGGCCATCCTGCGTGGAAAGTACACATGTGCAGGCACGTCTGTGAACAAGAAGGTACGCGCGCGCACACACACACACACACACACACGCTGCAGGCAAATGCACGCACTGTGGATTTTCTGGCCCTGGAATTACACTGCTTCAGAGCTAGAAAGACCCGTAGGAATGGTAGTGCCTGGTGAATTGAAGGTTGGGACACTGGTTAGAAATGCCAGAAACGCAAACTGTTGGGACAAAAAAGGAATCGCACAGACTGATAAGACTGAAAGATTCATCTTCAGGTGTGACTTGATCACACAGTGTCAGCAGGACTTGGTTTCTTCTTCTCAGCTTCTTGGCATGGCTTCTCTTGCATTGGCATCATGCTCGAAAGGCCCAGCAGCTCCAAGTTCATGCCCCCTCCCCCCAGAAAGTTTATCTTTCTGGGCCTGATGTCCTCAAACCTCGGTTTGGTCCTGAACCAGTCACTGAGGCCTGGGAATGTGTGCTGACTGGGTACTGTGTCCAGAAGGAGGGGAGCATGTTGTGGGTGGCCGAAAATCCACACAAGTTGCAGGTGGTTTGCTAAGGCTTTTTTCTTTTTCTACACCTGACTGGGTACTCAGAACCCCGTTTGTCCTTCTTGTCTCCATGACAGCCCCTGAGGCACCCTGGTTGCCTTGTTCAGCCTCCTCATTTTGCAGGTGAGTAGGCTGAGGCTTAGCGACTTTCTCAAGGTCACACAGCTCAATTGCAATGGAGGCAGGGTTGGCATCCGGGGATCACCTGCTGGGCAGACCCTGAGTCTGGGGTCAGCCTGCAAGATCTGAATCCTGGTTCTGCCATTTGTTAGCTGTGGCCCTCTATTGTTTTCCAAGGGCTGTTGTAACAAATTGCTACAAATTGAGTGGCTGGGGAATTCCCTGGTGGTCCAGTGGTTAGGACTCGGCGCTTTCACTACCAGGGCCCTGGGTTCAATCCCTGGTCAGGGAACTAAGATCCCAAAAGCTGTGTGGTACGGCCAAAAAAAGAAAAAAAATTGAGTGGCCTAAAACAGCAGAGGGCTTCCCTGATGGCGCAGTGGTTGAGAGTCCGCCTGCCGATGCAGCATGGCGGCTGAGCCTGCGCGTCTGGAGCCTGTGCTCCGCAACGGGAGAGGCCACAGCTGTGGGAGGTCCGCATACCGCAAAAAAAACAAAAACAGCAGAAATTTATTCTTATGGTTCTGGAGGTCAGAAATCTGAAATTAAGGTGTTGGCAGGACCGTGCTCCCTCCAAAGGCTCTGGGGGACAGTCTGTTCCTTGCCAGCTTCCAGTGGTGGTTGGTATGCCTCGGGGCTACTCCAATCTCTGCCTCTGTCTTCTCGAGGCTTCTCTCTTCTCTGTCCTCTCTTCTGTCTCTTATAACATTCGTCGTTAAATTTAGGCCCCATCTGGGTAATCCAGCATGATCTCATCTCAGGATCCTTAATTACATCTGCAAAGACTTTTTCCAAGTAAAGTCACATTTACAAGTTCCAGGGATTTGGATGTAGACATACATTTTGGGGGCCATTCATTTAATCCATGCCAGGGACCTTGGGCATGTCACTTAACCTCTTTGAACCTCAATTTGTCATCTGTAAAGTGGGGATAATAGTATCACTTCATAGGGTTGTCTTGAGGATTAATATGAGATAATCCTTGTTGGGTCCTTCACAGAGGACCGAGCATGTAGTACTCAGTATATGTTAGTTATTATTATTCTGACCCCAGGCCCAGCCCTGTCTTCTTGTGGCCTTCTCTGAAGTGGCTTTCTTCACAGGTAGGCTTGGCTCCCCTCCGCTAGTAGCAGTAGAGATAAGTAGTTGGTGTCTTGGTGGAGACACTGTGGCCAAGTTTAAGCCAAGTGTCCCCCTGCTGGCCCCTCAGCTGGGGCCTGTTCTATTGTCCAGGTGTCCCCTTCCTGAGGCCTGCAGCTGAGAGGTGGGGTGGCCCGAGGAGGTCTCCTGTCAAACTCTCACCCTGGCTCCAGGAGGCTGACACGGAACCCTATGATTTGGAGTGATGGAATGTAAATTGCAGAGATTCCATGCTTCCCATTTGGCTGAGATCCCATCAGCATCTCACCCCCCTTCCCTGGGGCTCCTCCAGGTCTCATTTGGTGGATTCTGTCGGCAGAGCACCTCCACGGCGACTACAACGATGGCTTGTTTCCTACATCTATCACACCTGCACTGTGACAATGTAATTTTTATCTCTGGTTGTTTATTTCTCAAATGGAATGACTTGTAAATTCCAAGAGGAAAATATATCCCTGTGTGTGACAGAACCAGCCCGGGGCAATTAATCTGGGCTTTTAAGCTGGAAAGGCAAACCTGCATGATGCTGTTCTGTGTGTAAGTGTCCAGTAATCAACCATGGCCATTAATTGCCTCCCCCACCCTGTCCCAGGAGGAATCAGGCTCAATAGGATTTGATCTAGCCGGATGGGAATGGGGTCCTCATTCTCCAACTGCTGGATGGCAAGCAGACCCCAGGGACAGAGAGTGGGAAGCAGGTTGCTTGAGGCCAAGAGGGGCAAGAGATGGAGGGAAGGACCCGTATTTCAAGGCCGAGTTGACAGTGGGTGTAAGAAGAAGGAGGGGACTAAGGGCATCATTGCGGCCATGGCAAAGGCACAGGCTTATGTGGACCAACAGATCCAGGTTCAAATCTGAGCCTCAACACTTACCATCACCGTTGGGTAGTTCTTTTACCCCTCATCCCGACAGAGGGGTTTCTTAATCTGTAAAGTGGAGTAAAGAACATTTGCTCCAGGGCTTCCCTGGTGGCGCAGTGGTTAAGAAACCGCCTGCCAATGCAGGGGACACAGTTTCGAGCCCTGGTCCGGGAAGATCCCACAGGCCGCAGAGCAACTAAGCCCGTGCACCACAACTACTGAGCCTGCACCCTAGAGCCCGCGAGCCACAACTATTGAAGCCCGCGCGCCGCAATGAAGTGTAGCCCCCGCGCCACAACTAGAGAAAGCCCACGCACAAAAACGAAGACCCAATGCAGCCAAAAATAAATAAATAAATACATAAAATTTAAAAAAAAAAAAAAAAAAAGAATATTTGCTCCATAGGGTAACTGAGCCGAGAGCCCGTGCTCTGCAACAAGAGATCCCTCCGCAATGAGAAGCCCACGCACCGCAATGAAGTGTAGCCCCCGCGCCACAACTAGAGAAAGCCCACGCACAAAAACGAAGACCCAATGCAGCCAAAAATAAATAAATAAATACATAAAATTTAAAAAAAAAAAAAAAAAAAGAATATTTGCTCCATAGGGTAACTGAGAAAATTAAACAAGCAACGTATGAAAAACGCTTGTTTCATGGAACGGGTGTGTTGTTTTTTTCCCCCGAAGGCCTTGGGGCAGTGCTCAGGCCTGCAGAAGATGAAAGTCACAGAAATAATCAGAATTCTGGAAGGAGTTGGAAGGAATTTAGAGAACACCTAATACAAAGTTCAGTAGAAGTTTGGGGTAGTGAAGAGACTTAGAAGCTGGGATAGAACCCAGTTTCCCGACAGTCACAATTGTACATCGTTACATCATGCTGCTTCCATTGCAGGGGCCTCAACCCGGTCCTCGCTGACTCCTACAGGGCCAACCAGTGGGTCTTAGGGCCCATAACCCCCTACAAGGATACGCACCATTCTGTGTGGGGTGCATTTTAGTTCCTCAGTTGCTTCCATCAGATTCTCAAAAGGTTCCCGCATTCAAAAAGATTGAGGACTTTGTTGGACTCTGTGATATTGTGACTATTTGGGGGTGAAGGAGGGGTATTGCCCACCCCTCCCACTTGCACTTGATGTATACACAGCCTCGATCATGATCAAAATCTGACTGTGATCTGGGGTTTTCTTGGCCTCAGAGCCCTGCCTGCCCTTCTCATTCTACCCTGGTTCTTGCTGTTCTTTCCTCAGAAAGCCAGCTTACACGTGCCAGCTGGGAACAGGGTGTGGGTGGAGAGAGTTTGCAGGGTTTTTTTTGTTTTTTTGTTTTGTTGTTTTTTTTTTTTAGGTTGCAGGTTTTGACATTCTGTGCTTGTTCCAGATTTTATGGAGCTTACACAATTTGGGGTGCCCCTTTTTTGAAAAAGTATAACAAGTCATGAATACAGAATGAGGTGCAGGACCTTGGGACTGCTGTGGATGCTTTGTTAGTATCGCTGTAAATTGGCCTCTGCTGGTGTTGTTACCGGACAAGTGTCCTCAGGAGAATGTGGGGTCTCAGCGTAGCTCAACCACCGAAAAGCCTCCCAGGGCCATTGCATCGCAGGGGCATTTGCCCAGTTTTCTGGATGCTGCTCCACTGGGTGCTTGATATGGATCTGTGAAAAGACCAGCCTGCCCTCAGGGAGCTCCCAGAAAAAGGAGACCCAGTTTACTGGTAAATAATGACCCATCTGCCATGGCTGCTCCCCTGCTTTCACTTTGCTGCCTACTGAGCAACCAGCTTCCTCACTGCCCCAGCTCAGCAAGTGGTGGGGCCTCCCTCACTCCATTTTCAGGGTTGCCCAGCAGGCTGGAGATATAAGGGGTGCTGGCCATCTACTTCTGTGCAGGAAGAGGAGAGGACTGCTGGTAGGGAATCCATGGAGGGGTCCCGGTGTTTGTTGCACTGCTTCTTCCCATAGTTTCTGTCGAGACAAGCAGGGTATGATGCTTTGTCCAGGCCCAGGTTTGGGGCAGGTCCATCGGAAGATGGAGGGTTGGGTGCATAGAAGCTACCTCCATCCTTGCCTTATTCATTCGCCTAATATTTGCACTGCGCTGAGAATGTCCTGGCGAGAAAGATGCTGTCAGGAGCAAGAGGCTGACCACAGAGGAACTGGATTTGGCTCTTGCTTTGCCACTTTGTACTTGTGGGTGGGTGTTGTGGAAGTCTCTGAACCTCTTTGAGCTTCCAGTTTGTCATCTAGAAGATGGATAATAACACCTGCCTTGCTGGAGTGTTGAGAAGGTTAGGGATATCGTACATGTAGGGCCAAGCACAGTGCTGAGGTCAGTGGCTCTACATTCTCACTTACTCTTATTATTTTGGAAGAGCCATCCCTGCCCCTTGGAGTTTACACCCTTTTCTTTCTAGCATCCTGGCAAGTCTCCTTTTCTGCTGGGTCCTAGAGCTTCCTGGAAGAAGACTGGTCAAGGCCGAGGCAGGGACGGATCTCCCAGGGTAGTGCATCAAACTGGAGCAGGCCAAGCTGGAAGGGGGCAGTGACTCATGTGGGGCTAGGTCAGGACGGGCAGAAGAGGCAGCTGCAGGGATGAGGGAGGAACAACCCTTCTCCCTACCCTACCCGTCCGGCCCATCTTCCTAATGTCTCTGGAAAGGCAGAGCTGAGCAAAGGGGAAACCAGGATTTTCATCTGTAGGTCTCCTAAGATGGCAGTTTCTGGCTGGTACCTTGGGCAGGTGACTCCCAGGAAGCTGCTGGCCACTTGCTGCCCGCTATGACCACAGCCATTCCCTAGAGGGGTCACAAGAGGGTCATTTGGAGCACTTTGTCCCACCAGCGCCTCCCTGCCCAATGTGGCTCCAGGAAGCAGCATAGATCAGGGGCAGGGGCCGGTTCTGGCCCTCTGGGACACTCTGCTACCCTTCCGATAAGGATTTAAATAGGTTGCTGAGCAGGCCCACTAATTAATCTTTTGTTTTTGTTTATTTTTATTGTTTTGCTATGAAAGTAATACATGCCATCTGTGGAAATTTTGAAAAGTATAGAAAACTCTCAAGAAGCAGGAGAAAAAGCCCAGACACCAAAGCAGAGTCAAGCACAACTGTTAACATGTTAATATGTTGGCTGAAAAACAGAAGCTTTTAAAAACCCCATGTAAACATCAGTGTCAAAGTCTGCCTGGGATTGCATGGAATTCATCTTTCTAAGAAAACACATCTGAGCCAAGTGCATTTGGAGTGCAGGGATTTGGAGGCACCGTCCACGCTGGGGAGTGGGGACAAAGTCTGGGTCTTCAGCCCCTGGGGTTCAGCAAGGCTTCCCGGGAGCCTCCCAGAAGGCTGGTGTGGTTTGCCTCAGTCACAGAGACTTCCTGCGGCCTGCGGTGTGTGGAAGGCAGTAGAGGGTAGAGGATGGAAGAAAGGGGCCCGGGGGAAGGGGGAGGGAAGGCGCTCTCCAAAGAGAAGGGTTACCCACCCTGCAAAAGGCTGGAGTCAGCTGGCCTGTTTCCTCCTTTTCTTTCCTGGTGGGGCTGGGGAGTGCCCAGCCCTGCTGAATTGCAATGAGCAACACCTGCCTTGGGAAGGTGAGTCCTTCGTGCAGGCTGCGGAGGACCCCATGGAGAATGCTACCTTAGAGGGAGGGTGAAAAGGCAGAGCCAGGATAAGGTGGAGTGCAGCAGGCAGAAATCCTGATTGCTTCCACCACCTGCCTCCTGACTCAGCATTCCTTTCTTTCTTTTTTTTAAATTTTTTTTTTAAAGTGAATGATGTTTTTTATTTATTTATTTATTTATTTATTTATTATTTGCTGCGTTGGGTCTTTGTTGCTGTGCGCGGGCTTTCTCTGGTTGTGGCGAGCGGGGTCTACTCTTCTTTGCAGTGAGCGGGCTTCTCATTGTAGTGGCTTCTCTTGCTGCAGACCACGGGCCCTAGAGCATGCGGGCTTCAGTAGTTGCGGCTCGCGGGCTCTAGAGAAGCGGGGTCTACTCTTCTTTGCAGTGAGCGGGCTTCTCATTGTAGTGGCTTCTCTTGCTGCAGACCACGGGCCCTAGAGCATGCGGGCTTCAGTAGTTGCGGCTCGCGGGCTCTAGAGAGCAGGCTCAGTAGTTGAGAGCAGGCTCAGTAGTTGTGGCTCACAGGCTCTAGAGTGCAGGCTCAGTAGTTGTGGTGCACGGGCTTAGTTGCTCCGCGGCCTGTGGGATCTTCCCGGACCAGGGCTCGAACCTGTGTCCCCTGCATTGGCAGGTGGATTCTTAACCACTGCACCATCAGGGAAGCATTGAGCATCCCATGACTCAGCACTTCTTTAGGGCAGTTGTAAATGGTTCCAGGAGGCAGCAAGTGCAGGGGTGCTGGCTGGGAGAGGCCACCACATGGGGAGCAAGGTAGCCCACCGGCCATCATGGGGACCCACCTCTTAGATGCCACCTGCACAGGTTACTGAAGCCGGGGTGGGGGGGGAGGATTGGAATGCCATGTGCTCTGAGTGGGAGGCTCCCCAGCAACTGTGACTTATGCCTGGTGGCAACAGCTTCCAGGCCCTAATGGAACTATTTATTTTTCTGAGATTGAGGCAAGAATTTGTCAAGCACCATGCTAAATGTTCTATGTGTACTACTTAATCTTCACAGCAGCCCTATAAAGTGGGTCCTGTTTTTTCCCCATTTTACAGATCAGCAAATTGAGAGGTTACATGACTTGCTCAGGCCTACACAGCCAGTCAGTCACTGGCTGGAGTTCAAATGCAGGCCTGCTTTCAGCCAGCCCTGTTGCCACTATTCCTGCTGGCCGTTGGTGTTGGGAGGCCGGCTGCAGAACCCACCTAGATAGCTGTTGCAGGAGTCCACAAAAATCCCTCCTCTGAAGGATTCTGCTCCCTTAGCTCCTTCTCTGGGCACAGAAGAAAGTGTATTTATGTGCCAAAGGAGATACCAGAGAGGGAGGGGAGGGGAGGGGAGGGGGAGGGGAGGGCCCACCCATTCTCATTCTCAGGTTTCTCTGAAATGCCGGGTGTGGGTAGGAGTGGGGTGCGAGGCCGGCTTGCAGGGGATCAGGGCCCTTGGCTACTGATTCCGAAGCCAGTGACCCAACCTGGGCTAGAGACAGCAGTGGAGGCCGGGGCACGGGGGCCAGGATCTGGCGGCCGCCCAAACCGCGACCCCTAGAGGCCAGAGCGATTCTTCTCTCTCGGAGGGGCCAGGAGTGGGGCGGCAGGCGCGAGCGGAGGCTGGCTGCGGGCTGCGGGCTGCGGGTGGCCGGATGCGGACGCGGCTACTGGCCCTCTCCCCCACCGGCTCCCACCTGGGCCGGCCCGGCGGGCGCTGGTTGGCTCCCTGGGAGCGCCACTCGCCCAATCACACACCTGCACGGTTGCCAGGCGACTGGGACTGAGTTGTAACACCTCGGCGGCGAGAGCCTGGATGGTGTTTTTATTTTCCTGGCTGCTCCAAGTCTCTCCTTAGAAGTTGTAGAAAGATGGCATTCGGTTCACCTTCTCAAAGGGACCACACCCACCCTCCCAGTTCCCAGCCCTCAGCCCCCAGCCGGGCGGTCTTCCGCCAGACTGGCCCCAAGATTCCGGCGGCGCCGTGGTTGACTCCTGGGGCCCAGGCCCTGCAGGGGGGCAGGCAGGCAAGGGGCCTCGGGAGCTCTTCACAGCGCCCTCATTTTGGGAAAGTCGTCCTCAGGGCAGCTGGGGACTTCTGCCTGAGACAAGATGGCGGATCCAGGGAGGACCCCGAAAGTGGGGAAGAGCAGGCTCCAAGGTCGCTGGCTTCTGAACAACCTTGGGATGGCCTTGGGGTGGGTGTGGGGCACGGCTTGGGTCTGCTTCTGGCTTTACACACAGGTTATTATCTGGGTATTTCCCAAACTTCAGTTTCTGCCTGACGCCTTCCCAGCGTCTCACCCATCTGTGAGGCACCTGCACTTTTTCATTTCTTTTTTCTTCTGTATATTGACCCACTTTAGCTTAAATAAATGTATTTAAAAAGGAAACTTGAGGGCTTCCCGGGCTTCCCTGGTGGCGCAGTGGTTGAGAGTCCGCCTGCCGATGCACGGGACACGGGTTCGTGCCCCGGTCTGGAAAGATCCCACATGCCGCGGAGCGGCTGGGCCCGTGAGCCGTGGCCGCTGAGCCTGCGCGTCCCGAGCCTGTGCTCCGCAACGGGAGAGGCCACAACAGTGAGAGGACTGCGTACCACAAGAAAAAAAAGGAAACTTGATAACACCTCTGTAAATGGAGACAGTATCACTTGCCATAAATAGAAAGTAACTGCAGAAATAAACACAAAGAAACAAACTGTTATTAAATTTTAGCACATAGAGTCTGATCTGAGAAAGCCATAATGATAACAAAACAACTGCTTATTAAGTACTTACTCTGTGCCAGGCACTAGCTAAGAACTTTACATGGATTAGCTCTTTTGATCAGGTATTGTTAATGTCCCCATTTCACAGATGGGGAAACTGAGGTTCAGAGAAGCTAAGGGCTTTGGCCAAGGGACACATAGACACTAAATTATGAACTAAGATTCAAAGCTGAGTCCCATCCAAAAGCTGGGCTTTCAACCATAGCCTGTGCTGTCTCTGCATGGTGACACCTCTGGTTCCCTGCCCTGGTAACTGGGTGGTGACCCTTTCCAGGACTGAGGCAATGCTTTGAGCCCCAGCTGCAGTATGTTTTTACCTGGTCCCAGGAAATATAACCTGCTAGGTGCTCTTATGGTTAAACCACACATCCACCCAACAGCCCTGTGAAGTATCTCATTTGATAGCTCAGGGAACTAATGCTTGGGAGGCCAAGCCACCTGCCCAGAGTCACACTGTCGCTGAGTGGCAGGGCCGGGATGTGGGTCCTGTCTCCCTGTGCAGCACTGACTCTATTTTGCACCTATTTGCATCTCACTCAACTTCATGTAGAAAAAGGAATCTAATTCTTCGCAAACCCCACAGCAGAACTGAGCCTTCTCCCTCTCACGGGGAATCAAATCCCTACCTGGGGAAAGTTGGCGTTTGTTGAGCCCAGCCTAGGCTGTGGATAAACAGCTCCTCTGAGCTGAGTCTGATCTCTGGAACCGTGGCCTTCTATTGATGGGTGAAGACCCCCCAGGGCCAGCCCCTAGGCTTCGGGCCACCCCACACCTCAGCAAGACTCCTGCTCCGTGGGCAGGGATGCTTGTTTGGCTTTCTTATCTGAGTCCCTTGAAACGTAGTACATCATCCTCTATCGAAATGAGTGACTGCTTTTCTCACTTCAGAGCTGGCTCATTCTTACCTGGAAGAGAAAGAACAAGGGAGCCTTTGGAGAGAGAAGAAAATCATGTTATTTTTAAAAAGCATCCTGAGGGCTTCCCTGGTGGCGCAGTGGTTGCGCGTCCACCTGCCGATGCAGGGGAACCGGGTTCGCGTCCCGGTCCGGGAGGATCCCACATGCCGCGGAGCGGCTGGGCCCGTGGGCCGTGGCCGCTGGGCCTGCGCGTCCGGGGGCTGCGCTCCGCGACGGGAGAGGCCACAGCAGAGGGAGGCCCGCATACCACAAAAAAAAAAAAAAAAAAGCATTCTGAGTGAGTGCTGAATAGAGTTCAAGAAAATTGCCTTAAAGACCTGCTCTCCATCGGGATGATGTTTCTCACGGCTCCCAAGTATTTGGCAACTTAATTGCACATTTGTATGGGCTACTGTTTTTTATTTCTTTCTGGTCTCAGAGGTGGGCTTTGAAGATTGTGCTCTCGCTGTAATGGTTTTCTTTATCTCAAATAAATTTTGCACACCTGCAAGGTAGAACGGCTTGAAAGAAACTGTCAGAATTGGCTCTCGATTTAATAAATCTGCAAATGAAGCAGGGTTCGGTGAGACGATGTGGTGTGTTAGCTCGCCCTGAGCCTCCTGTCACAGGGGTGCAGCCTAGTCTCACCCCCCAAAGGGGCTGCGCTGTCTGCTGATGCTCGAGACTGCAGAGCTGCATCCCACATCTTTGCTGAAACCCTTTCTCTACCCCAGGCTGAAAGGTGATGTGGGGGAAGACCCGTTTCTGTGTGGGTGTTTGGGGACTTTTAGGCCAGGGTACTAATACGAGGCTTTTAGGTTAATTGTAGAACCACAGCTCCCCTCTGCTGGGGACTCCTCAAACCTCCCGCACCATATTTTCTCAAGGAACTAGAAGATTCATTTTGGGCTCAGAGCCATGTGGGGAGCAAATTAAGGGTTAGACCACAATGCTTGGAGCTGACAGGAGTGCCAACACCCAGGGCAGTGGGGGACCCCAGACTTGTGCACAAACCCCTCCGGGCCCCTTTGGCCTACATCCCATGGAAATGTGGTAGGTGAAGGGCTAAATGCTTGGCCTCTGGAGGCAGGCGAGCCTGGGTTTGAGTGAGGGATCTGCCGCTTTCCAGCCAGTGAAGCTCCTAACCCCCACCCCCACCCCCATGCCCGGAGTCCGACTATTTGTCGACAACTCTGGCCTCCTGCCCAGCTGACGGGAGACACTGGCAGGCAATCAGAGGCAGGGAGGAGAGTGCTTGCTGGGTATTTACCCCCCCACTCCCTACAAGCGGGCTCCATCCCTGACTGAATGTCTCAGCTCTTGTCAAGGGGCCCTCTTCATACAGCTTCTCTGTTCTAGGTTCTGATTTCCAGTCCCCTCCCTCCCCTCTTCAGGCCGAAGGGTGGTGACACTGGTGGCTCCTTGCCTGTTATTTGCCATCCCTGAGGATTCCCTAGGCCCTGTCCACACCTTTGTCAATTGTCCCTTTATTAAACTGTCCTCAGAATAACTTAATGACACCTGATGGACACAGTGGTCCTAGACAAGTCATTTACCTCTTAGAGCTTTGGTTCCCTCACCTGTAAAATGAATTTTATTATTCAACAGTTTGCTTGTGTGGTTGTAGTGAGTGCAAAGTGCTTGACCCAGGGCCTGGAAGACAGTAACCTTAGCCCTCAGGGACAGAAATGGTGTTGGGGGGGACTGGTCAGTCATCTCTGTCCTTGGGCCTATGGCAATCTTACACCCTGCTCTCAGCTTTCCATCCATAAGCCACATTGAGAGGAGAAGCCCCAAGACCATATGGAGAGGAAGAGAGGGGCTCAGGTGTCACAGAATCTCAGTTCTGGGCCCAGATGACCCAGTGTCCTCTACCATCAGCTTTCCATCCATGACCTGTGGCCTGGTTTGCGTGGAGGGCACTAGGAGAGCAGAATCTCATGGAACTCAAGAAACTGATATTTCTTTTGTCCTGTTTGCTCCCGTAGAAGCTGTCCATCCGACCAATACATGCACATTCTTTGTAGTCTTTATTTATTGTTATCGGGATACAAAGCAGCCACAGATTTCATGCAACATGGTGTCCCCTGAGAATGCAAAAGAAAGAAACAGATGATACCAGATATTCCTGCTGGAGATGCCAGGTGGGAGTAGGATCCTGGACTGGGTTCTAAAACTGTATTTCAGCAGCTGCTTCTCTGCGTAAAGGAAACACGTCGGGTCTAGGCAGCCCCTCTCTGGCCTGGGCCACTCTGGAGTCTGGTTCAGTCTTTGGGTTTGAGGATCCAGGACCCAAAAGCATAGCAGAAGAGATGGGCCTGGGGAGGAATCTGTGAACCGTTAGTGTTTATTCGAGTGTCTGTCTAGGAAGGTGAGAAAGACACAGAGGATGGGTCTCTGCTCGCAAGGGGATCACAGCTAAGTTGGGAAACTAGCACTTACTCAGGAAGTGATGAGAGCCCCAAGTGGGAGAGGGATAAGCAGGCACTAGTCCAAGGCAGACTGTCAGGGACAGCTCCGGGGAGAAGGAACCTTGCCCTTTGGGTGAGAACAGAGCACAGAGAGCGCCTTTCAGGGGAGGCCAGGTCAGAGTCAGGGTAGCCAGGCTGAGGCAGCTGGCCTGGGATTAGCCAGAAATCCGGGAGTGGAGGCGGGTAGGGCAGGGAGCATAGGGTAGGTCTGGCTTATTCAGAGCCTTCAAAGCCAGGTAGGGTACTTAGATCAGGAAGTAGGACTTTGGGAGCCCTTAGAGAAGGAATTCTTAACCCGGGATTCACAGGCAGACTTCAGAGCATCCTAGAACCTCCTGAAACTGTATGGTGCAGTGGTTGGGAGGGTCTGGGCTTTCTCTTCAGACCTTCCTGCACTGAGTGCCAGTGCCACTTCCTAATTCCTCCTTAACCTTTTTGAGCCTTGGCTTTCTCATCTATAAAATGGAGCTAGGGCTTCCCTGGTGGCGCAGTGGTTGAGAGTCCGCCTGCCGATGCAGGGGACACGGGTTCGTGCCCCGGTC
>NW_021145345.1:105934-139105 GCF_002837175.3 Physeter macrocephalus
GCCACAACAGTGAGAGGCCCGCGTACCGCAAAAAAAAAAAAAAAAAAAAAAAAAAAAAAATGGAGCTAAATGGTAGTGTTTAGCTTGCAGTATGTTTGGGGTAATAAATCCAGATAATGGACACATTGCACTGCACACAGTCACCGGCACTCGGTAAAGATCTCAGTAAAGGGCAGCTGTCATTAACATGCTGCAGAATTGTGAGTGATTTTACAGAGGCGCACTTCTCTAGGGAGAGGGTCTCCTACGGCTTTCATGAAGATTCCCTAAGGGGACCCTGATTCAAAAAATGTTAAGCACCACTCACTGCTTGAGAGGTTTAAAAATAGCAGCACGTCAAGCAGCAGAGAGCAGTGTTTATGTGAACGACATGGCAGTGTGGACCTGGGCGCAGGGCTGCCGGTGTGGAGTCTTTCTGTTCATCTGTTGGGCACACCATCCCTCCATCCGTTCATACCTGATCATCAAGACTTGCTGAGCCCTGCCTCAGTCAAGCCCCTGCTAGATGCCGAGGCCCAGAGATCAAGAACAATGTCAGTGAGAAGGAAGATGTGTGGAAGCCAGGCTCCTAAGATGGCACCCATGCCTGTTGCTCTCGTGGCTTGGGAGTGTCCCTTCCCACATGGAATCAGGCTGGTGGGCAGCTTGATTTAGCCAGTCGGATGCAGTGGAAGTGTGCACCAGACTTGTGCCAGTTCCCGTCCCAAGCTCTTAAAGAAGGCCGTCATCCTCACTTTCCCAAGCCTGAGGAAGGTTTTGGGAGATCTGAGCCACAGTGTAAGAAGTCTGGATCCCCGGCTAGAGACATCACAGGCAGTGACCACATCGAGAGGAGAAGCCCCAAGACCATATGGAGAGGAAGAGAGGGGCTCAGGTGTCCCAGAATCTCAGTTCTGGGCCCAGATGACCCAGTGCCCTCTACCATCTGTCTGCGAGCACACGAGAAACCCTGGGTGAGAACAACAGGAGAACCGTCCCGCGGAGCCCATGCAGCCCACGGAGCCACAAGGTCACGAAAGTGATCGTTTTGTTTTCAGTGCTCACGTCTGGAATAGTTTATTACACGCGTGGAAATAAATGGACCAACTGAATGAGGACATGTAAAGGCGGCTTATTCGGAGGTTGCTCCTCCGTCACTTACATTTTGGCAGAGAGTCAAAGGCAGGCCGAGGAGTGGGAAAGTTTTAGAGTGGAAACAAGGGAAGGCTTCACCTGTGCCCTGATTGGCATGGGGAAGCTGGGGGCAGGCTAATTAGAAGTAGGGCATCCTCTGTGATTGGTTAGGGAGCATATTTGGTTTTCTCTGCTTGGCCCTAAATTCTAAGTGGGGACAAGAATCAGGGAAGCTGATCAAGTTCTGCCCATTTGTGACTGATTGTCACAGGGGTTACTGTTTGGCTTCCTGGACCATTCGCTAGAGATGCGGTCTGATTTCCTACAAGTCTGACTTGTCGCTAGCAGGCTGGCTTCTTGGGCTGGTTACTGTAGGTAATGGGAAGGTTTCCTGGGGTGGTTACGGCAGATTGAGGGTCAGAGTTCTGTTTTTCTCCGTGGCTTGGCATTGCCTCTCTGTATCTTCAGTCTCTCATATGACAACAGATTCCTACATGCAAACTGACCATGGTGAAGCCGTGCGGAATGAACAGAGCATTCTAGGTGAGCCCAAAGCAGGGAGGATCCCACTTACCTTGTGCCGAGTCTGAAGAAGAGGTAAGAATTGGCAGGCAGAAGAGGGAAGGAGGGGCATTCCAGGTGGAGGGGACAGCATGACCCAGGGCCTGGAAATGGGAGAGACTGCGGCAGACACACCAGGTTGGGCTGGTGACAGGAAGTGAATGTCGGCTTAGGACCCAGGGCACTGGACAGAGAAGGGCCACAGCCATTTGGAGTGATTGAGTCAGATGGAGAAACTAGAGGGGAGAAAGGATGAAGGCAGGGGATCAGCGACGGGCAGCTGCACCCTCGGGAGGGAGTTTCGAAGGTGGAAGCTGCGGGACTTGGTGAACGGGACTCAAGGGAAGAGGAAAAGGCAGAGTCCGGGTTTTTTGCAGACCGAGGAGTCAGGGGTCACTGAGAAGGTGACCCAGGGAGAGGGGAGGAGGTTTGGAGGGGGCGATGTTTGTTCGGGGAATGCTGACGATTTGGAAGAGTCTGGGCCACCCCAGGGCACATGCATGGAGCTCTTGGTGATTCGGTTTTGGAGCTAGGAGCGAGCTAAGGGGGGGATGAATTTGCATGGGTCATGGTGGCCCCCCAAGGACTGTGGGTAGTATGGGAAGAGGAAGAGGTGCCCGTGACGGGCTGAGAGGAATGTCCAGAGTAGACCTGAGTTGCAGTAGACCCCGGAGAGAGCTGTGTCAAGGAAATTGCAGGGCGGTAGGGAGGAGATTTCAAGGGGAACTTTGCCCCCAGGGGCAACTGAGTGAAGAGAGAGACTGGAAATGGTTGGGTTTGGGCAAACGCAGGGAGTCTGTGCATGAGAAGTGGGTGGAATCCCAGGTGCAGGGGCCGGAAGGGAGAGGAAGGGGGCCAACTGCTGGGAGAGAGAGTTTTCAAGCCTTTTGCCTCTGACGTGCCTCTGACGGGAGAAGAGAGGCGGTCGCTGCAGGCGATTTGGGTTTGGCAGGTTTTGTTATTCAGTGGGAGAGACTTGAGCGAGTGTATAGGCGGAGAGGGAGCAGTCGATAGTGGGGCTTTGGGGGTGGGGAAGCGGGGATGCCGGCGAGGGGGCACCCCAGGCAGGGAGGCAGCTGTCAGAAACCGCGGCCTCGGGCAGAATCAGGCTGCAGGTGGGGTTGCACCGGCCCACACGGTGTTTTGTTTCTGGCTGAATTTGCTGCCAAACAACTGCATGTGAGAATCCTGATTCCCAGTCTCTGGGAAAATGGAATGACCTGAGAACCCAAAGGCCCCCCCTTCCCGCAGGGCAGCAGTGGCTGGGGCCTGGGCCTCTCCAGATGGGCCTGGCTTCCAGGTGGCCACCTGTACATCCTGCCTGTTCACCTCACCCTTTTGTGTTTCCTGTTTGGCGGCCCGTGTAGGCATTTGAATTGAAACCTTGGTGTGAGGAGAAGCGAGAAGGCAGGAGGCCTGATGTGGGAGGATGCTGATAAGGTGGGGGGTCAGGCCCAGAGGCCAAGGGTAGCGATCTGGGGAGACAGCGGATGGTTTGGAATGGCCACTGAGGAGAATGAGAGACGAAGCTGTGAAGGCCACATGGTTTGATGCTGGCTCAGCTGCAGTTCTGGGATCAGCTAAGATTGTGAGCCAGGGACCTGCAGGTCCAACTTACATCCCTGGGTGATGGAATAGGTGCTGGAGGGAGGGGAGGGCACGAAGGAGGCTGCTCTGTCCTCCAGGAGCCTCCACACCCATCTCAGTGTCCTTTGGCTCTGTTAGTGGGTCTGGGTCACCCCCAAGACTCGGGGCCACACAGACAGGGCCCCAGAAGACAGCCTGCCCTCCTCTGTCCCAGGGATTCTTGCAGGCTGGGAGCATGCTGGGAAGCCCCACCTGGCACAGGAGGGACACAGGTCCAGGAGAGCCCTGCGTTGAGAAGTTGGAATGCTTCCGAGACTCCGGGTCAGAACCATCTCCCATCCTCTGCAGCAAGCCTTCAGGAAACACATCCCCCGCCCCACAGCTCTCCTCTCTTTGAAGTCTCTTCTGTCTGCACCTCTGTGGCTGGTTCTCTCAGTCACCCAGGGTGGGGCTTGCTCTCGACAGGAGAGGGGTGTCTCATCCCGGAGCCTCCCCAGGTAACGGCTCTCAGCACGCACCTCAAGATTAAAACATCCCGTCCGCGCCCTCTGCGGGAATGCTCTCATCTGCGTCTTATTGGGAATGGTGTGCGTTTGCACACATGTCACTGTATCACATAGAGCCGGAATGTAATTAGGCGATGTTGGGGAAAATTCCATCTCTCTCCTGGGAATACTGGAATAATGAGCCATCACAGAGGACCGAGGAGGCTGGTGGGGGCCTGCTGACCTGAGCCAAAGGCTCGGATCGTTCATTAGCTCTGGAGGTGCTCCTGATTTGTTCCCCATCCCGGCTGCATAAACGAGCCGGCCCGATCCTGAGCAGGAAGCCGGAGCTTTCGTGGAGAGCCTGAAAGGGCGCTCTGAGCTTTGAAGCAAGAAAGCGAGCAAGTCGTCCCTCTCTGGGGTTGGGGGAAGACGGAAGCCACAGCCCTCCACGGTGGCATGTGGCCATTTGATAAACCGAGTCCAGGTGAGGGCGGAAAATCCTGGGGCAAAGGAGCCAGACTTTCTGGAGAGTGGGCTGCGCGAGTGGCTGGCAGAGCTGAGGGCAGGAAGGCCCACCGGGGCCCGGGGTTGGGCGGAGAGGGGCCCGGGGTCTTCACCAGGAGAGCCAACTGAGAGAGGCGCGGGCCAGCCCTGCCCTGAGCTAACTCCTCTGCACTCTTGAGGGGCAGGCAGACCCACCCCGGGTGCTCCCAGCCCACCCTCCTCCTCCAGGTAAACGCGCTGGGTATGCCTGCTCAGGGCTCCTGAGGGGCATTGGAAAAGAGACAACAGTGAGACTGTGGTGGCCCCAGCCCCTCCTGCCCAGCGGTCCCACTATGGCGCCCCCTGCTCCATCAGGCTCCAGCTTGTCCCCACGTGGCGCCACCCATGGCTCCCCATTACCCTACCCTGGCCTCCTCCTACCACCCCACGCCCTCCCCGTTCCCAGGCAGGAACCTCCAATGGGCTTCTTCGGCCCCACTCCAGGCCTTCTTTCACCCACTGCCCAGACCCTTCTTCTGGTGGAACCTCATCAGTTTTTGGCACCAGAGCCCATGCCCTCCATGGGCACCTTGCTTTCTCTTCTCTCTCTCCTTACTCCTTTCTTCCATCTTCCTTTACTTCTCCTTCTTCTCTCTCTCTCTCCCCATCTCCTCTTCACCTTCTCAGGTCCACAGTATTGCAGGTTGGGATCTGCTACGCCATCTTTCCAGGGAGTTCTCTTTGCTCAGCTGTCTCCTGGGGCTCTCAAATTCCTGAGCACACCCTTGCCCCACCCCGGGGCTATGGTGAGCCCTCTGCCCCATGAGAGAAGCCACTGGGTCTGGCCTGCCTGCAGCTGCGTCCACGTGGTACTGGACAGATGCCCAACCTGTGCTGGAAAAAGGAGTGGATGACAGCAAAGCCCTTCCCCTGCTTTCTGCTCTAGGCCACGGCCCTTCCTGGGGAGCTGTCACCAGGGTGCATCCTTCTGTGGGGGAGTCACCGGGCTTCCAGCTGCGAATTTAGGGGAGCCCTTTGAGTGGGTGTCGGGACTAGTTTCCTTCAAGAAGCAGCACCTCCTGGAGGGCCCTGCTCTGGCCCTCTTCCTGTTGCTCCCCTTCCCAAAAGGCAAGAGTCCATGGGATCCAGGAGCTGTGCCCGCATGGAGCCTGGGCCCATCACTCAAGACTGGTTCTGTCCAGTAGAAACGTGGGCCACGTGTAATTTAAATTTTCTTGCAGCCACATTAAAAAAGTAAAAAGCAACGGGTGAGATTCATTTTTAAATGTTTTTATTAAACGCAATATATTAAAAATATTACCATTTCAACATGTAATCAGGATAGCAAGCATTCTTTTTCATACTAAGTCTTTGAAATAGGCACTTTTCAAGGGTTCGGTAGCCACACGTGGGTAGTGGCTACTATACCGAACAACACAGCTCTAGACCACAGTCTAGGTATTTGAGCTCTCAGAATCCTCTATCCAAATGGCCCCAGCCTCTTCCAGGGCCTCTTCCCCATTAAGACTTCTAAGGGCAGATTCCACCTAGAAGCTTGCGGAGCAGGAAGGGCCAAGATATAGGCTTGCCTCCGAGGAGGGGGTGAGTTCCACCTGGATTGGTTTTTCGTCTTAGCTCAAAACCTGATCCTAGAGGCTCAAAACCTGACCCTATGGGGCACCAAGGGACAGAAAAGGTTGGGCACAGCTCAGGGGCAGCAGAGGGCCTTCGGGGTGGTGGGAGGTTGGGATCTGGCAGAGGCAGCCCGGACAGGCCCATCTGGCAGAGGGGAGAGAGGGTGGGGGCACCCCAGTCCACAGACAGGATAATGGCTCCCGCCTTGCAAACAATTGAATTTGCCCTCCTGAGCCTCCTGGCTTTGGGGAAGGGCCTCTTCTCCTGGGAGCTCAGCTGGACTCCCAGAGTGACAGGGCCTGGGTCAGCTGGGCCTGATTCGATCAGGAGAAATGAAGGACATGAGGCCCACAGACAGCCCAGTGCCCAGAGGGGCCACTGGCTCAGCCCAGAAAGATAAGGCCGGGGAGGGCCCGTGGCGGGGGCCCAGGTCCATCCTAGCTCTGCCTCCATCCTGGGAGCGCCCCCATCCTTGAAACACAGTTGAGAAGTGTCTGTAATACACATCACCATCTCCTCCCACCTTCCCATGTCTCTGAAAGGTGACTGAGGATGATTCACAGTCAGAAAACTTGGAACCAGTCTGTTTTCCTCTGCATCTGCGCGGGTGTCCAGCACATGCTAGGTGGGGGGAGAAGAAACAAATGAAAAAGATTCCATTCTTTCTTTACTCTCAGTACTTTGCATCTTGTATCAAACCCAACTCCCAGACATATAGTGTGTCTCCTCTCTGTGGGAGGCTAGTGAAACAGTTAGGGGACAGGGACTTCCCTGGTGGTGCAATGGTTAAGACTCTGTGCTCCCAATGCAGGGGGCCCGGGTTTGATCCCTGGTCAGGGAACTAGATCCCACATGCATGCCACAACTAAGAGTCCGCATGCCACAACTAAGGAGCCCACGCGCCGCAGCTAAGACCCAGTGCAACCAACCAACCAACCAACCGAACAAACAAACAAAAAAAAACGGGGCAAATTGCAAACCAGAGGAGACATCATAGGACTCCAAGTGGGACATGCTGTCTCACGCCTCCAGGCCTTTGGCCATGCCGTTCCTTCCACCTGGATGCCCTCCCTCTTCCTCCTTGAAGGCCAGGGAAGATTCTACTCCCCCTTGGAGGCCACCTTCCCACTGTGACCCCTCCACTACCTGGCAGCACTGCTGGTTCCCACCCTCGTCCATGTCTCTATAAGCATCTTCGAGGCTCCATCACGGTGCTGATGGTGCACTTGTTAACTCAATATGCAAATAATCATTGACCGCCTCCCAGGTGCCTGGCGCTGTCCTGGGGGTTGGGACACCACAGGAAACAAGCAAACGAGGGGAAAGACAATGAACATGTAAACAAAAAATAAACAAGAGTGTTGAGTGCTAAGAGGGAAATAGAGTAGTGCACTTCTGCAATCAAGAGTGATTGGGGTGGGTAGCAGCATCTGCTTTAGACAAGGAGGTGATGCTGGAGCTGAGGCCTGAATGCTAAGAGGGAGGTGGTCCTGCAAGGGCCTGGGGCAGAGCGGTTCATGCAGGAACAGTCAGCACTAAAACTCCAAGGCAAACATATTGTATCATTACATTTGCATGAAACATCCGGGATAGGTGAATCCAGAGAGATGGAAAGCAGATTACTGATTGCCAGGGGCTGGATGGCGGGGAGGCAGATGGGTGTGACTGCTAATGGGTATGGGGTTTCCCTCTGAGATGATGAAAATGTTCTAGAACTAGATAGTAGTGATGGTTGCACAACATTGTGAAGGTACTAAATGCCACTGAATTGTACACGTTGAAATGGCTCAAACTGGGAATTCCCTGGTGGTCCTGGTGGTTAGGACTCCATGCTTCCACTGTAGGGCATGGGTTCGATCCCTGGAACTAAGATCCCGCATGCCACGCGGTGCGGCCCAAAAAAAAAAAAAGCAAAACACCACCAACAACAAAAATAAAATGGCTCATATGGTACATTTTATGTTCTGTGTATTTTCCCATAAAACCAAACAAAACAGCCAAGGCAAGAATGAGCTTGCTGTGGTTTAGGAACAGAAAGGCCAGTGTGGGGAAAATGGGGGAGGATGGGGGAGGTGATGGGAGCTGGTCATGAGGATGTTATGGTTGGTAAGAAGTTTGCATTTTATTCTAGTGCAATGGGGGAGCCAATGGAAGTTTTCAAGCAGGAAAGGAACAAGACAGCACTTACCATTTTTAAAGATCCTGTGGCTGTGTGGGCCGTGGGTGGTGATGGGACCGAAATAAAAGCAGGGAGATCAGATGAGGAAGCCACTGCTGTGGTCCAGAGGAGAGATGATGGTGGCCTGGGACAGGGTGCGGGCCACGGGGATGGAGTGATGAGAGAACAGATTTAGGATTTATTTTGAAGGTAGAACCAAAGGGACTTGACGGATTAAAGGGATCAGAGAATGAGGGAAAGGGAAGAATGGAGAATGCCATTTACATTTTCAACTTGAGCAACTAAAAGGATGGAGTTGGCGTTTTACTGAGATGAGGAAGCCTGTGTGGGGAACACCTTTAGGGCACACAGAGTTTGAGCAGCTTGTTAGATACCCACGAGGCAATGTCAGGTGGGCCATTGGATGGGCTGGTCTGATCTTCACACACACCCCTCCCCCCGTGGAGACGGTATTTAAAACCTGGCCCTGGGTGACCCCGCCCTGGGGATTGGTATGGGCATGGAAGAGAGAAGATCCCAGGGCTGTGCCTGGGGGATCAGGCTATGTAGAGATCAAGCGGAGGAAGAGCCCCCAGCACAGCAGACCAAGAAAAGCAGCCAGTAAGGCAGGAGAAAAAAACAGCTGAGCGCCTATCTCTGAAGTGAAGGAAGTGTTTCCAGGAGGGAGGGCCAACACTGTCCAGTGCTGCTAAGAGGATAAATAGATGAGGACAAAGGCGTTATCTTAAGATTTAGCAGTGCGATTAGAGGTCGGCCTCCCTGTGAGTCTGAGCACCCAGCACATATTAGGTGCTTATTTAAAGGCTGGAGGACTTGAAATGAGCATGTTCTGCACTATGAGGCATGGACTGCCCAGAGCATAGGGGTTCGAGCTAGAAACCAGGTATTTATCAAGGGGAAGTGGCTGAGGGGCGTGGGCCACCAGGGAGCCATTGTCGCAGGGAGGCCGGGGAGCCCAAGGAGCACGGGATTCCGGTTCGCCCACTGGCACATTTTGAGAAGGCCTTCCTTCCACTTCTTCTCCCCTTTTCCTCTCAGGAGGTGATTCATATTTCAATATATTCCAGCTGAAAAAGGATCAGATTTTGAGCAGGTGGTAAGTCAGTACACGGAAATTTGATATATTTTGACTAATGCAGTTTGAAATTTGAAAACTGCAGACAATTTTATTCAGGATCCATTTTTATACCAACTCATTACTGGGGGGGGAAAGGCAAGATTGCAGGTTTCCGGGGGAGGATGTGCGAACCCAGGCCCGTCACCACTAAGCCCCACTACGTAGGTTTGACCCGGTCGGCCGGCCAGCGTGCTGCCTATTTGCTGCCTCAGCCGCCTCACGTTCCGGAAATGCTTTCTTTAGCTACCCCTTTCAAGCATCCCCCTGGGGTTACTAGTCCAATTTAATCTGACCTTCAGCCCCACCTCTGTTGCACCAGCTCCAGCAAATCCCCGGGGCTGGCACTTAAGACAAGTTTTGTGATACAGACGATGGTATTACACAGAATTTCCCCTTCCTTCCCCATCTGCCTTGTCCATTTCCCCAGCCTCATGAGTCTGAAGCTCGAGGAGACAGGGGCAGGAATGAAGTTATTGTCCAGGGAGCAAGGACACAGTTTGTGGGAGGTGGGGTATCTGCCTTTTGCGGTGGGGGAGGGTCCCTGAGCGGGCAGTGGCCTCAAAGGAGAGAGAGCTCTCCCCCCCATCACTGGATGCCGGATCCATCTTGGTCTGGATCCTGACTCCGCCATCTTGGGTAAATCACTACGCTTTGTTGAGCCTTATTTTTCTCAACTGTAAAATAGGGATATGAATACCTTCATGATAATCTGGGGAGAACATCCGATGAGTGTATGTGGATGCCCCCAGGATGGTACGTCTGGCACACAGGAGGATTTCAACACACATTCATCTCCTTTGCTTCCCCACCCCAGAGGTCTCCTCTTCGTATGAGACACACAGCTTTCGTCTCTTGAGTAGCTCACAGCCTAGTTGGGAAGACAAACAAAGGAAAGTGTCAAGTCTCTGAAAGCCCCCATGGGTGGTGACTTTCTAGGTGCAGAACTTAAGGCTCTACGGGTTAACCTTTCTGGAAGGTGACTTATCGTCGTGTGTCAAGAGGACTTGGACAATGAATCTCTGATTAAGGGAAAGGGTGAAAAATTTGGATAAAGCTTTATGCATAAAGATGTTCATTCCAACATTATTTAGTTTTAATTTAACTGCTTCTTAAAAGAATCTATAGGTACATTCACACGGCAATAAATCGAAAGTTCCTGACAGGTATACAGGTGAAGTTCCCCTCACCCTAGTCCCTAAACTCCCAGGAGAACCTCCCGGGAGGCAACTGATATTATCAATTTTGCCATGATAATTTATAACAGTGAAAAATGAAAAACAATCTAAATGTTTCACGGATAAATAAATTATCTTCTCTCCATTCACTAGGATACTCTGCAGTCTCTAAAAACCGTACCTGTTACCACACCTTCTTTTGTCACTTAACTGTGTGTTGCCTCTGGCCCCAGGCCCTCGGCACCTGCTGTTTCCTCTGTCTGGAATCCCCAGCCATCCCACTGGAGTCCTTCTCAATCTTCAAACTCCCAGCCCTCTCAGCCCCACCAACTAGGGGAGCCTCCACAGCTCTCCCGGCTACCTGGATCTCTCTCCCTGTACTCCTCCTTACAGGCTGTGCTCATATATGGATGTGGCCGTTTGATGAGTGTCTGTTTCCCCATCAGACTGTATTCTCCTGGAGGACGGGGTCAGTCTGTCTGCTGGGCTCCCTGTGGCTGCCTTAGAGCAGAGCCTCACAGATGGAGGCACCTGGAGATCTGCTGAATGAATGAATAAGTTAAGCGGAAAAGGCAGGATACAGAGCTGCTTATATAGCATGATCCCAATTTTATTGCTTTAAATAAAATTTTTATTTAAATTTTATATATCCCTACGTAAATGAAGGAAGTCTCATAAGAAGGTACAGCAAGGCACTGTGGATGGTTGTCAAGGGTAATGGGATTGTGGTGATTTTTCCTTTTTAGTTCCATGCTTTTCACATTTTCCACAATTAGCAAGTATTACTTTAAAATTAAAACAAATGATCAAGAGTGACTTTAAAGAAAAACCTTGTGGTGGAAAATAGGGTTTGGGGACACCGGGAAGCCCGTGCTACCTGGGCTAAAGCTCTCTGGAGAAGGGTCAGAGGCTGGCATGTGCTGGTGGCTGGCCAGACTAGGGCCCCTGAAGGAAGTACGGGGCCCTACCAACAGAGAGGAGGAAGCAGTTCAAGGCCTGGGACCTGAGATTCTCAGCTAAACTTGGCGGGGTATTTTTTTTTTTGCATGATTTATTTTTTTTATTAAATAGCAAATGCAAGCGACTATAAGGTACAGCGAATATGAAAGTTAACATCTCTGAGTCTGCTGCTCAGTTTAACACACAGAACACCACAGGTCCATTTGAAGCATTCCCTGCCGAGTGTCTTAAGTAGCCAGTCAAGACAGATTCTGCAAAAGGGTCAAGAGAGCAAGGTTTGTGAGGTGAGACCTGAAATGCCTGGTAAACTCAGTTATCCTCTTTGGCATGAGGTCCCTACCCTGGGGTCCTCCAGCTGCTAAAACTTATTGTATATTATATATTGTATATGTTTACCCACTATAAGCCATCTCAGCTAACTAAAGCACCTGGTTTCCTTGCTTTTGGCTAGAATTACATCAGCTAAATCATTCATTCATTCACTCACCAGTTATGCACAGATAAGCTCCATGTACCAGGCACCAATTGGAAACCCCAGTAGTTCCAAACCTCTGGTGGTGAAGGCAGGTGACTTTGAGTGGGGAGTGCAGTGAGAGGCAAAGCACTGAGGAGGGTGGACGGTCTAACCCAGAAGGTAGGGTCTGGCCGATGTATTTCTGCTCCCTGGGGGTGGGAAAAATAGAAGTTGGTCTGAAAGTACAAACTTTCAGCTATAAGATAAAGTCTGAGGATCTAAAATGTAACATGACTAATAGGGTTGACATGCTATGTTGTGTAATTAAAATTTTTAAGAGAGTAAACTTAAATGTTCTCATGAAATTATATATATATATGTTTTATATATAACTTATGTTTGTATATAACACATATATAAACACACATAATTATCATGATGTACGCTTCAAATATATTACAATTTTATTGGGCGGTTATGTCTCAATAAAGTTGAAAAAAAAACACAAAAACACAGAAGGTAGGGTCTGTGGAGGCTTCCTGGAGCAGGTCCTGTGTGAGCCACCAAGTCATGTGTTTACCAGGAACATAAGGTACACTTCTTTGGTTGCAAGCTGGAGAACTCTAGTCTGGCTGACTAAAGCAGAAGAAGAACTCATTGGAAGGTATGTTAGTTAGGACACTTTGGCTGTAAGTAATTGAAAGCCCAACAAGAAGAGGATTTATTATGTCATATACCAAGAAGTTTGCAGATCCCAGGATTGGTGGACTCATATGTTCCACAAGGTCATGATGGATCCAGGTTCTCTCCATCTTGGTGCTCCGTAGTCTTTGCCGAGCTGGCTTTGATCTTTAGGCTGGTCCCCTTAAGGTTGAAAGGTGGTGCCTTAGCACCATGCATTTCATCCTCACCCAACCACACTCAGAGGCAGGAAAAGAGAACATCCCTTCCTTGTGTTTCTTTTGAAGAGGAGGACAAATTTTCCCAGAAGTCTCTCAGCAGATTCTCTTTGTGTCTTATTGGTCAGAATGGAGTCACATGCTCCTGTTTAAACCAATCACTGACAGTGGAGTAGAGGAATAAAGTCCCACTTCCTGGGCTGGGGAGGAACCTGGCTCCTCTAGAGCAGGTGGCTGCCTGAGAGCTGAAGAAAATTTGGATCCTGATAGCCAAGAAGAAGGGTGTTGGATGGACCTCTGCAGAAAGAAAATGGGACCCAAAGGAGAAGCCGAACAGCCCAGCTCTGGGGAGGGCAGGGACCAAGGTGGCCCTGGGGGTCTTAGTGGAAAGAACTCCTGGGGCAGTGTCCTCAGGACAGCCCCACCAGGGTGAAGCAGCCGAATCACTCTGCTTCATGTTCAGGTTCAAATGCCTGAGGGAGAGTCTAATTGGCTGAGCCAGGGTTGATTGCCCTGCCTCCTAAATCACCTGCAATGAGGGAGGGGTGGTCCCCCCACCCCACCCCCAGGGAACTTAGGGTGCTGCTGCCACAAGAAGGCAGGGAGAGGGGAGTGAGTCAGGGAGAGTGGGAATCAGGGGAGCAGGGCCAGACCATGGATGGGCTTGGGAGCCATGCTCAGCTGGAGGGACCTCACATTTGTGAGAATTATTATTTGCAAGCAACAGACACCTGCCTTGACTAATTTAAATAAAAGGCAAATTTATTTAAAAGATACTGGGTCATTCACAGAATCTCCCAGAGGGTTGGGGACTCCCCAGGCAGGAACAACGCCCCAAGTGAAGCAAAGACACGTCCAGCGGGCACCTCCAGTGTTCCCGCCACAGTCCCTGCCCCCGTTGGCTCTGCCACTGCTGCCATCCCGGCAAGCGTGGATCCTGCTCGGGCCCTGCTCATCTGCCTCACTAACTCCTAGCTCAGAAGTCTAGGGTAGCTGTGTGGAGGGGGCAGAGCCCAGGCCCTGGGCCCTGCTGGAGCTGCAAGGGAGGCTGGGAAAGTGAGGGATGGACCTTTTCAGCTTCCACAAGGAGGGAAGGCCTTATTCACATAAACTGGGAGATCTCCCAAGTACAGGAAGCGGGTTTAGCGGCTGGGTGACCGGAAGGAGTGACGGATGTCCACAACATACTATCCTGAAGGCATCTGGGGAGACTGTCAGCTCACGGAGGCCAGGAACTGGGTCTTTTGTCCCCAGAGCCCTCCTGACATGGTGCCTGGCCAGAGGAAAAGGGGTGGAGTAAATATTTACTGAGCTAATGTGCTGTCAGCAGGGGAGTGATGTGAGCAGGCTTCACTGGAGGGGCCTGACAGCCCCACCTGTCCAGCTAGAGGCAAGGAGAACTGGGGCAGTGGGTGTGCAAACACTTTGTTTCATTGTCTCCACAGACCTCCCTTGTGACCGGGGTGGCTTGATTTCCTACCACACAGAGAGCCTGTTTCATTCTGTCTTCTTCCTCCTCAAACTCCCACCCTCTTCCCTACCTTCGCTCTCAGCTGATGACCCCCACTTACCTCCTGGAGAGAATAGAAGCCCACGGAGGCTAACTCATCGTCTCCTCTGAATATATCGTATTCCGTCCTGTTACAGCGTGGGAGGTGTTCCCTTGGAGCTCTGGATCTTTGTCTCTTTGGCCCTCTCACTCCTAATGCATCAGTTTTTCTCTCTCTTTCCTCCTGGATCATCCCCAGGAACATGCAAACAGATTCTAGTTTCTTCCATCTTAAAAAACAAACAACCTCCCTGGACCCCTCGCCCCTCCAGGTCCTGCCCAGTCTCTCTGCTCCCTTCACAGCCAAGCTTCCCCCAGCGAGTGGCCTCTGGGTGCTCACAGATGTTGTTCCCTGAGTCCCCTGGGAGTATTGTTTCCTATCCCACTGATGACAGGCTGGGCCCTGTGAGTGACTTTGACCAGTGAAGCACGAGCCGAAGTGATGTGCCTCGCTGGAAACGAAAGCCTCGAGAGCCAGTCACTGGCCACGTCCTCTGTCCCCTCTGCCACGAGACCGGCAGTGTTCTGGGTGGAGGAGGAGCTCTCCACCTGGGTCCCTGAGCAGAGCCTCAGCTGCCCCGCCTTAGCGAGAGCCCAGTCTTTGTCGTTGTGAGCCGTGGAGGCTCTGGGTCCCTTGTCCCATCAGCGCGCCCTAGCCTGTCCTGACTGATAACAGTGCTATCTCCCCTCCTCGCCTCCCACTGACTCTTCACCCCACTCCAGCAAGCCTTCTGCCCCCACCTTTCTACCAGAAATGAACTTCCCAGCATCACCGATTACCTCCATGTTGCCAAATCAACTGGACACTCCTCACTCGTCACGTAAACTCTCAGCCGCTCTCATCACAGCTGATTCCTCCTTCCTTCTGGAAACGCTCTTGGCTTCGGTCACGCCACGCTTCCTGGCTTTCCTCTGACCTCGTCGCCCGTTCCTTCTCCTTTACGTGCCTTCAGAATCACTGTGTTGCCAGAGGCCTCAATCCTCTATCTTCTTTCTCTCTCTCTCTCTTTTTCTCTCTCTCTCTCTCTTTTTTTTTTTCTTTTTCCGTGTGACACGTGCCGCGTGTCACACGGAACTTCCTCTACTAGGGGTTGAACCTGGGCCCCATGCATCAGAAGCGTGGAGTCTTAACCACTGGACCCCCAGGGAAGTCCCACCTCTATCTTCTTTCTTGACTCTCAGAGGTGACCTCATCCGTTCCCACAGATTTAAATACCATCCCTATGCCAATGCCTCCCAAGTGTTCTTCTCACCTCGGGGCTTCAGTTTTGTACATCCAGCTTCCAACTAATCATCTCTATAAGGCTTAGGACTTTGTATGTCCTAAGTGGAGCTCTTGTTGGCCCCTATACCTGTTTCCCTAGGCTCCTCCCATCTTACTGTACCCTTATCCTCTGTACCCACCCCTTCTCCCTCACACTGGTCCATCTGTATGTCCTGTCAATTCTACATCCCAGATGTTTCTCAATCTGTCCACTGCTCTCTGTCTCCATGGCCCCTACCCCTTCTGAACCACCCACATCTCTCATGGATGACAGCCATAGGCCTCCCTGCCTCCCTTCTTGCTCCCACAAATCCATGCTCCAAAAGCAGTGCACCCAAATCCGATCAAGTTGCTCCTACTTCAGGCTCTTCGTTGGCTTCCTGCCAGGCACAGAATCAGATCCAAACTCTTTTTTTGTTTGTTTGGCCGTGCCACATGGCATGCGGGATCTTAGTTCCCCAACCAGGGATCGAACCCCCGCCTGCAGTGGAAGTGCGGAGCCCTAACCACTGGACGGCCAGGGAATTCCCAGATCCAGCCTCTTGACTGAGGCTTTTAAAGCCCTGCAAGGCCTGCCTCCTGCCTTTCTGACCACATCTCATGCCCCTCTCCCTCATCCGCACCCAGTCAGTCCTGCCCCAGGGCCTTTGCACCTGCTGTTCCCACTGCCTGGAAAGCTGTTCCTCAGCTCCTTCTTAATCTTTAGGTTTCAACTCAAGTGTCTCTGCTCAGAGAGGCCCTCCATTCATCTCACTCTTAACCCCCTCCTGTGTCCCCAGTGCCCACCACCCTGTGTCAGTTCGGGCTTGTGTGGTTGTTTAAATCGTCTCCCCCTAGAATGTAGGCTCCATGAGGAAAGGAGCCATGTCCCTTACTGCTGTAGCACCAAGCACGGAGCTGTTTCTCACATGAATGAAAGAACTGGGGGACAGATTCAGAACGGGGATGATCGATACCCCGGATGTGAGCTCTGAAGGCCTTTCACAGACAGCATGGAAGGGGCAGCTGTTCCAGGGACTCGGAACAAGGGCTCCTGGTGGAGAGTGCCTCACCTGCTTCTCAAAGGCTGGGTCCCGTCTTCTGTTTTGTGTCACCCGATGCCAGGGCCTTCAGGGATTGGTAGAGCACTGCCCACCACTCCCTCTCCCTCACACCCCCCTCAGGGACTCCCTAAGCAGTCATCTCAATAGACACTTGCCCCTGAGGACTGCCCCACCCCCACAGAGGTTCCCAGCCCCACTGATTACACCGTAGATACCACTTGGGTGTCAGTGGGCCTGTCTGGTTGCAGGTGGGCCCACAGGTTTCTGGGGTTTGAGGGAAGGGAAAGTTGGTTCCACAGGGTGGAGGCAGAGCCCAGAACCTTCTCAAAAGCTCCGGGAAGATCTGGCTCTCAGAGGCCCTCGCCCTCAGCCTTGGAGTCTGGGCTGCCACAGCCCAGGTTCTGGGGCCCCCAGAAGCAAATTTGAGTAACAGTGGACACATATTATGAGCCCCAGGGGAGCTTCACGAGGTGAAGGTAGAGCTCACATGCCCTGGGCTTTGTGCAGAGAGCTGGCAGCTCCAGGTGTGGGGGGATGGACTGGGAGAGAGGGCCAAGTACAGGGGTCAAGACCCCGTCCCCACCTGCTAAGCCCTGGGGCAGCCAAGGCCGTCAGGGAACTTGAACTTGAGCTCTGACTCGGTATCTGATCTCTCAGGTCCCTCTGCCAAGCCTCTGGGGTCTGGGAGCACCGGGGTGAGTGGGGCGAAAGCCAGGGTCCACGGGGGAGGGGGTACAGCAGCTCCCTTTGATGCAGTAGCTGTAATGCAATCATCAGCCTTGGAAGCACCTCCCCTGCAGCTGAACCTGGTACTGGTTCAAGGCACAGCCTCGCTGAGTGCTGCCGGCACCCAAGAAGGCAGATGCTCTGACTCCCAGTTCCCGGACTAAGAAACTGAGGCTGTGGAGCTTTAGTGACCTGCGTGAGCTTGTCCAGCTGATACGTGCTCCCACTGAGGCTGGTCCCAGGCCCAGGCAGTTCATGGATACAGAGCTGCCTGTGCCAGCCTCTGGTGTCCCCCCACCTCCCCTGCCCATGCAGGGACCCCTGAAGCGAGGACGTGGTAGACACGGGTAGGCAAAGGATAGGGGAGCCCAAGTTTGCTCCAACATGGCCCCCTGAGAGCTCGGCAGCCCCATTAGCACGGCGTTCCTGGCCAGGCCTCCTCGGGGGACTAGCCGCAGCAGATGAAAGCTGAAAGGTTATTCCAACAAGGGGCCGCCCACTTCCCAGCTGAGGCTGATCCTGGTGTGCTGGAGGGGCTTGGAGTGGGTACGTAATTCAGCGTGTCAGGAGGAGAGCGTGAGCTATAGGCAAAGCCAGAGTGGGCGCTCAGATAAGATGGAGATGTCAAGGACGGGTGTGCCTCTCCTCGGAAGAGGGCCCTGACCCCTCTCCAGGGTGGAGTTCGGGATGCTCAGGATGAAAGCGTTGGGCGGCCAGCCCCCCTGATGGTCTCCAGACACAAGTGTGTGCTGACATATGCACATGCATGTATGCAGAGACGTGCACATGGCCATGTACACACACATAGATAAACACACACGTAGATAGATGTGCACAGACCCACATACACACACACAGGCTCTGTCTAGGGCCCGGGCTGCAGGCACAGGGCCTGAGCTGTGGGTGTCTGGAGAACACTCACGCTTCATGCCTGCCTGTTTATTCCCTCCCCATCCTGTGGCCAGAGGTTTTTGGGGGCTAGGGCACAGTCCTTGTCCCCAGGTAGGGTGACTAACATTTGTTTGGGACTTTCAGATATTAGCACTGAAAATCCTGTGTCCTGGGAACCCCCCGAGTCTCTGGCAAACCTGCTCTGGTCACCTGCCCCAGGCCCCAGGCAGGCCTGGTGTGTATCTTCCCTCCCAGAGCCCTCCTTACCACCTGTCACCTCTCTGCTGGCCAAGGGTCCCTTGGGAGAGAGCCAAGGCTGAGTCTCTACTGTCACCCCGGAGGCCTCTGTACTAATAAGAACCATTATGTTTATTGAGCACCTACTATGAGCCAGGCTCTGGGCCTAGGGTTTTCTTCTTGAGCACGTACTGTATGCCAGGCACTGTTCTAGGCCCTGGGGGTACAGCAGGGAACACACCAGACAAAATCATTGTCGTCATGGAGCTGCCCACTCAGTGAGGGGAGACAGAAAATAAACAAGATAAATAAATAAGTGAGGTGAATTTATTAGGAGAGAATGAATATTATAGGGAAAAGTAAAACAAGGAAGGAGCCATTTAAAATAGGCTGCTGGGGAGAATTCCCTAGCGGTCCAGTGGTTAGGACTCCGCGCTTCCACTGCTGAGGACTCGGGTTCAATCCCTGATCAGGGAACTAAGATCCCACAAGCCGAGCGGCATGGCCAAAATAAAAATAACAATAAAAATAAAATAAAATAGGGTGCTGGGGAAGGCCTCACTGAGAAGGTGACATGAGGAGGGACCTGAATGGTGAGGTGCCCTGCAGGTGTCCTGGGAAATGCTCCGGGCAGAGGGGACAGCACACACATACGCTGGAGCAGGACACGCCTAGCACTGAGAGGACCAGAGGAGGAGGAAAGCCCAGCTCTGCCCTGGCTGCCTTCCTTGTCTCCGGGAAGTGGCCTGTGCTTGGGTGTGGCACGAAGGGACAGCGCTGAGCGGCCTGAGGCGCCAGTCGCTCTGTGAGCACAGCTGGCCTGGCCTGAGGCTGTTATCCAGCCAGCAGAGTCATCTCGTTAGCTTAGAGAGGAGCATCTGGCAAGACTGGGGCAGAAGGTGGGCAGGGAGCCGAGCCCAGGGCATGGGGAGGGCAGGCTGCAGAGGACTGACCACATGGCTGAGCAGTCTCCAAGCCTCAGAGAGCCCCACGGAGCTGCCTGGGGGCTCCTGGGGATGCCAACCCATCGGGCTGTCCCTGCACAGGCGTAGGGAGGGGCAGGCACCAGACTCAGGTCAGGGTGAGGCCCAAGACCTTGAGGCTGGGGAGGACTGACCAGCCCTCAGAGGAGGCTGCCCCACCTGCCCTGCTCACCAGCTGTGTGGGCTTGGTCGGCCACTCCCCTCTGTGACTCATTTCCTCCTCTGTGAAATGGTGCGGCACCTGTGGGGTGTCATGAGGATCCCATGTAAAGAACCTGGTACTCAGGGCTGGGTCCTGTTTGGTTAGCTCCCTTCCTGCTTCCGGGGGCGGGGAAGCTACAGGACCCCTGCCACGCTGGCCATCTGGCCTGGGACAGGAGCAGGGGCCCTGTCAGTGCTGGTCCCAGTCGGGAGCTGTCTGGCCTCCCCAGCCCTGGGTGCCCCTCACCCAGCCGAGCTGTAGTTACAGCATCTTAGGGAGCTCTGGTTACTTAGAGGCTGAGAGAGGGCCTGCCACCTGCTTCCCCACCTCAGTACCTTTGCACATGCTGTGCCCTCTGCCTGGAACGCCCTTTCCACACATCCCACCAGGTCCAGCCCCTATCTTATGAATGGGCTGCTGAGTGGACTGGGTGAGGGGCCCACCCATGCACAGGCTTCTCACCCCGGCCCCCACAGGTCCCTGCTCAGCAGAGGAGGGGTTTGGGGGTTTGTAGGAAGGAGGACATGAAAACAGTACCGGCTCTCTTTTCCTGCACATCCTTTGTGCTGGCAGGGGAGCAAGAGGACTTTGTGGAGGAGATGGCACAAGGCAGCAGGTGCCCTCCCCATGCACACGCCTAGATGCCTGCTCTGGGCCTGGCACCTGCTGGACTGCCTGGTATTGAGACCCCCATCTGCTAGTCCACGAGGACCTGCCAAGTTCATCCCAGGCCCCTCCCCACCCCGGCACTCAGGATACTCCAGGACTCTGGCAGCAAGTGTTGAATGGAGGACGGAATGAATGAGGCTGCAGAGATGTGTGTGAGCTCATGTGTGGGAGGCCAGGAGGTCTGGGAGCAGCTGAGCAGACAGTCAGGTGGATGCCCCTGGAGGAGCCGGGGGGAGCAGGGGGAGGAGGGGGCGGCAGAGGAGAACCTGAGGAAGTCCGGAGTCTGAGTCCCCGCCGCCTTGCTTTCTTCAGCCCCGTCAGGCAGAGCAACCCCCTTGCCCCCTCAAGACGGGGCAAGGAGGCTGATGAGGGGAAGTGCAAGGCTCCTCCATGGAGACTTTTATTCCTGCTAAGTTGCAATCGTAAAATGCACAGCAAAGGCACCGATGTCATTGTTGGTACATTAATCAGCAATCAGCAGGTCGGGGCTCCCACTGGCAACACAGAGGGGGCACAGGGGGCACAGGAGGAGCCGTGGCGACGCAGTGCAGAGCCTGCCTGGGAAGAAACAGGCAGGGTGATGATCCATGGCCAGGGCACCCACTGGCTCAGGCAGGGGTGCCAGAGGCAGGTGGGATTGGCTGGGAGAGCTGGGCCAGGGCCGGCCTTGAAGATGGGACCAGCTTCCAGGGTGGAGAAGCAGACTCAGGTGAGACCCACCCCAGTGCCCAGTGGGAGGGGGCAGGGGTACCTGCAAGGGCGGTTCCCCTGGCCCAGGTCCTGTGGCATCTGGACGGTACTGGAGGATGGAGAGCAGCTCTAGGCATCGGCTGGGGTCCCTGCCTTCTCCTGGGCCCCTCTCAGAGGAACAACGGCACAGTGGCTCCTGCCCTGGGTGCCACCTTTACACCACCCGCCCCCGCCCCCGATATCTGACCCCTCCCATCTGCTAAAGTGTGTTCATACGCCAGCTGCTAAGCCCACGCCTAGATTTTTGTACAGTTGGCTCTTTTACCCAAACAATGGTCTTCACCTGTTTTCCCCTGTGCCCCAGCACCCCTGGGGGCACCTGCCTGAGGGAGGGGTGTGGCTCTTTGTGGAGCCGACCCCCACCCCCCCCACCCCCGCCCCGCGCCCCGCCTCTCTGGGGACCACTTCAGAGACAGCCACAGCAGCAGGCAGACGGGCTGTCTGCCCCACCCCAGGTCCGGGGGCAGGAAAACTCCCCCAGCCCCCACCAGGCAGGGCAGCTCTGAGGATCAGAGGAGCGTAAGCACTTTGTAAACACTATAAGCCGCACAGCGCGGGCGGTATTAGCGCTGAGCCAGCCACGGCTCCTCCTGCTCCCACCGTGAGCGGCTCTCCCTGCCTGACTTAAGGGAAGGAAACGCCTTGTCTTTGCAGGACCCCAGGGGGTGGGGTCTGCCGTGGCCCTGTGGTTCCCACGAATGGCCCCAGCCCTGTCCCCTTCAGCACAGTGAGCACCCTTGAGCTAGGAGGGGCACCCTGGGCTCCGTCCGAGTGGCAGGGTGGGGGCACCTCCCTGGGGGCAGCCCGGGCAGGGCTGAGGAGCAGAGCAGAGCTGAGCGGGCGGACAGGGAGGGGCAGGCTCTGAACCGGCAGCCGCCGTGGGCTGGGCCCTCCTGCCAGCCTGGGTGTTGGAGGCTCAAGGCAGTGGGCAGGCTCCCCGAGAGTCAGCTGGGGTTTGGGGCCCAGGCTCCTAGAGGGTCCTCACTGTCCTGTCTCCTCCTGCGGGCCCGGGGCCCCCTGGCCAGACCTAGGAGAGCAGTGGCGGACTGGAGGTCAGACTGCACGCGGGCAGCGCTGGCATAGCGATCATCAACGACTCTTGTTACGCAGGGGGAAACTGAGGAGGCCCCCGCCCGGGGCCTGGCCTGCAGACTGTCCGATGGTTTCAGTGACTGAAGCAGGGCAGGGGCCACACAGAGTGTGGCCCAGCCCAGAAAGGGACCTCACAGCTGCTCTGTCGCCACCACCACTGCCCAGATCATAACTGCTCTGAAATCGTGACCAAACACAATTATGCAAAAACCGAATCATGTGCGATGATTTTTATGTGTTAGAAACGTTTGGTCAAAGCCGGGTGATTACAGGGGGACGGGAGGCAGCTGTTACTCTCTGGAAGCCCATAACTCCCAACAGCTGGGAGTTGTCACTTTTTTATGACGCCGTTTCTGTGAGGAAAGAGGGAGTGGCAGTCGTGGTGAGGTCCACCTGAGCCCAGGCAGACGGCTGGGGTGGCGGCCGGCCTGAGGCTGGGAGCGGGGCTGGCCCGAGAGTGGCCAGGAGGGCTGGTTCTCTCGTTCAACATGCTCCGGGCACAGCTGGCAGCACGAAGAATCAGCCGAACTGCCTCAGGCCCTCGGCTCTCCCCAGAGGCCTGGCTGGCCAAGCTAGAAGGGAAGGATCGGGAGGCCAACACGGGCAGAGACGAGATGGCTGCCCGGCCCTGCAGGGTGGGGGTCTACAGGCCTGGAGCCCGTCCCCCCAACACTGGCATACCTGCCAGGCTGCCTGGGGCAGCTGCGACCCTGGAAAAAGGCAGGTAATGATGATCATCCATAATGAGGCTGTTCCGATGTTGAGTGCGGGGCTATTATCCGACCACGGGCTGGACACATCGAAAATAAATTATTTTAAGGATCCATTAACAAATGTCTAATTAATGCCCAATTAGAGGGAAGCTACAGGGGAAATGCTCGGGACAATCGCTAGGCAGGGCCTAATTTGCAGCCACAGCCTGGGATCTCCAGCGAGGCAGGGAGAGGGGAGGGGCCGGAAGGCAGACCCCAGTGCGGGGCAGCCTCATTCTGGCTGCTCCTTGGACCCCAGAACCATCAGCCCTGGTGCTTCCCCCAGTCCATCACACACACACACACACACACACACACACACACACACACACACACACACACACACCCACGTCCTTTGTGAGGGACAACTATTACTATTTAGAAATGAAGAAACTGAGGCACAGGGGGTGGTGCATACATGAGGACATGGAAGGCACTGTAAATGAGAAATCTTTCAAGATAAACTTTGGTGTCATGCATGCGTGCTTTGTTATTGGGAATAATTTAAATAACAAGACTCTTCAGGAGTCCATATGAGATATTTACTTTGTTAGAACAGGACTTTGCACCACTATCTGTTCAGGCAGATCAAAGCAAGTAAGTGGCAGAGCTTGGACAGGAACCCAAAGCTAGCTGCTGTGTCCATGGGTTGTGACCCCAATCCTACCAGGGCTGACAGAGCCTAAGGGGGCGGGGCTCAGAAGCTATGGGCGGGGCCAGGGGTTGGCTGGGTGGGGCTAAGGAAGTATACGGGTGCCGGGGGATCAGAGCCTCTACCCCAACCCATCTCATAGCCCAGGCTGGGATAGAACCCCCAGTAGAGGTGAGGCACCAGGGAGTGGGGAGCCATCGAGAGCCGGGACCTCGGGGGGCTATGACCCCAGACCGCTGGGTGCAGCAAAGACGAGGACAGAGCCCCAGCGGCCTAGGAGGGTCACGTGCCCATCGAGCCCGGCACCCAGAGTGTCTCCCACCTCCCGGGCAGCCCCTGACCTGGCTGTGCTCTCTCTCCCCGCCAGGGTGCTGTGTGGAACTGCTGCTGCTGCTGCTGGCCGGGGAGCTGCCCCTGGGCGGCGGCTGCCCGCGGGACTGCGTGTGCTACCCCGCACCCATGACGGTCAGCTGCCAGGCGCACAACTTCGCCGCCGTACCCGAGGGCATCCCGGAGGACAGCGAGCGCATCTTCCTGCAGAACAACCGCATCACCCTCCTCCGGCAGGGCCACTTTAGCCCCTCCATGGTCACCCTGTGGATCTACTCCAACAACATCACCTTCATCGACCCCAACACCTTCCAGGGCTTCGTGCACCTGGAGGAGCTGGACCTCGGCGACAACCGGCAGCTGCGGACGCTGGCGCCCGAGACCTTCCAGGGCCTGGTGAAGCTCCACGCCCTCTACCTCTATAAGTGTGGGCTCAGTGCCCTGCCGGCCGGCATCTTTGGCGGCCTGCACAGCCTGCAGTACCTCTACCTGCAGGACAACCACATCGAGTACCTCCAGGACGACATCTTTGTGGACCTGGTCAACCTCAGCCACCTGTTTCTCCACGGCAACAAGCTGTGGAGCCTCGGCCAGGACACCTTCCGGGGCCTGGTGAACCTGGACCGGCTGCTGCTGCACGAGAACCAGCTGCAGTGGGTCCATCACAAGGCTTTCCACGACCTCCGCAGGCTGACCACCCTCTTCCTCTTCAACAACAGTCTCTCCGAGCTGCCGGGCGACTGCCTGGCACCCCTGGGGGCCCTGGAGTTCCTCCGCCTCAACGGGAACGCCTGGGACTGTGGCTGCCGGGCGCACTCCCTGTGGGAATGGCTGCAAAGGTTCCGTGGCTCCAGCTCCGCTGTCCCTTGCGTGTCCCCCGAGCCTCTGCATGGCCAGGACCTGAAGCTGCTGAGGGCCGAGGACTTCCGGAACTGCACGCGGCCGGCGTCCCCGCACCAGATCAAGTCGCACACGCTCACCACCACCGACAGGGACGCCCGCAAGGAGCACCACCCACCCCGTGGCCCCGCCAGGGACAAGGACCACCCGCACGGCCATCTGCCCGGCTCTCGGTCGGGCTACAGGAAGCCGGGCAAGAACTGCACCAGCCACAGGAATCGCAACCGGGTCTCGAAGGCAGGCACCAGGAAGCAGGCCCACGAGCTGCAGGACTATGCCCCCGACTACCAGCACAAGTTCAGCTTTGACATCATGCCCACGGCGCGGCCCAAGAGGAAGGGCAAGTGTGCCCGCAGGACCCCCATCCGTGCCCCCAGCGGGGTGCAGCAGGCCTCCTTGGGCAGTTCCCTGAGGGCCTCGCTCCTGGCCTGGATACTGGGGCTGGTGGTCACTCTTCGCTGAGGACGCAGGGCACCAGCACCCAGCACTGCCACATGTCCACCAAGGAACAGGATTTCTTTTCTTTTTTTACAAGTGGAGGATCTGCTGGGTTTCAGGCAAAGGCTGGTAGAGGCTTCAGCTGCTGTCTGGGCCCTGCCCGGTGGATTATAAACCCAAAGTGTACAGCCCCGAGCGGGAAGGGATTAGTGCATCCCACCCAGCTGTCCCAGCCAGCCCCCGGCCGAGCACCTGTGGACAGCATCCACCCAGCAAGACAGGTAAAGCCGCAGAGTGAATCCTTCATTAGCAACGATGGGACAGTGCCCCACGGGAGCTGGGAAGCCTGGTCATCTGGAGAGGTCTGAAGGGCCCTCGCCACTTCCGGAGGAAGCAGGACTCAGAGAACAGACAAGGGTCACCAAAGAAGCTGGGTCCACCAGCTATCTGGGAGCACATGAGCAGGTGGCATTTTGGCTCTTGCCTGAGGCCACTTAGGCACCCTGCCCTGAATCCAACCACGTGCCACCTTCAGTCCCTCCCTCGGAGGTAACGCCTCTCCTTCCTCATGTCTCAGGCAACCCTGGCAGACCCAGGCCCAGCTGCTGGGCTCCAAGAACCAATCACCAAAGGAAAGATCATCAGAGGCTGAAATATAGAACTTCATCGTGTGCAATGAGGTTCTCACAGGAGGTGCAGTTTTATAACTATGTCCACCTTATATATATATATATATATATATATATATATATATATATACATACACACGGAGGTGCAGTTTTATAACTATGTCCACCTTATATATATATATATATATATATATATATATATATATATACACACACACACACACACACCCTCTACATATATATATACACACAAATGCACAGGCCCCTCGCCCTACTCCCTTACCAAACTGTATGTCTTATCATGTTTATAAACTATACGGAAAACTATATCTGCTGAACTAAAGATTGTATTGGTGATTTCTAGCAAGAAAGGAGTTCTAGGATTTTTGTCTAGAATCCAACCTGGCAACAGTCGTCCCCATGTAACCTGGGCTTGCCAGGGCCTGGGGCAAAGGGGCAGTGGTGGGTGGTGGTCAGGGAGAAGCGGAGGCAGCAAGAATCACTTCAGGGGACCAATATTCTTAGATACTTGGAGCATTAGCATGTTTTTATATGCAGCACAAGCCTGTCTGCCACCCCGGAGCACCCAATCACTCCCAACACAGCATCTGTTGGCATCAGGGTGAGAAGCCAGAAGCAGCTTGTTGGACATCGGCGGGCTAGGCCCTGGGGATGGGCTGGAAGGAGAATGGGAAGGAAGGGGCTTTGGGTTTCTTAGGCCGGCGGGCGAGGCAGTATCCACAGTGTTAGTCCAACAGCCTGGGCAGTGTCGTCAGCCTAGTGTTTTGCCAGCCACAGTCTGGACGGGCCAGGGATGCTCTGGGCGTGAGCCCAGGCCTCCAGCGTGGCTCAGCTGCTGAATTTTTCCTTGAGGCTCTTTGATGGGCATCCCAGTAAGGGTCCTGTGTAGGGCGGCAGGAGGGAAAGCATCAGGTGGCCTTAGCAGAAGGGGAACAAAGAGGGCATTTCAAGAACCATCTCAGGCACTTCTGCATTACGGAGGCCCCGTCCCTCCTGGACCCTCTGAAGTGGCCCCGGGGACGGGCAGAGGTCAGGGGGTGGCCAGACTCAGGGGTCAGGAGTGGGGACGTGCAGGGAATGGAGCATGCGAGCTCAGACAGGGGAGACGAGCTCAAGTCAAGGTCAGCCATGCTGCTGGCTGGTGTCCGTGCGGGCACAATCTTTTTTGGCTTTGCACAAATCCAGATTCCCCACCAGAGAGGATGTGGGTCAGGAGCAAGAAACACTGAATCCAATTAAGAGAGAAAAATAATAATAAAAAAAATTCTCTTGGACGAGAACCCTGTTTCTCATTTCCCAACCCCGAATTCCTGAAGGCGTGGCAGATCCTGGGCTTTTATGGGGTGGGCGAGCCTGGCTGGGTGCAGCTCTGAGGGCACAAGCACGTTTGTTGGTGGGAGGAGCTGTTTGGAACAGGGGCACACCGACTCACTGGGACACGTGTGTGTGCACGAACACACACACACACACACACACACACACACACACACACACACATTCTCGGTTCCATGGTTCTTCCCTCACCGGCACAGGACATGACTCACTTCCCACGCTCTGGCTGCGCCGGGTCGGCACCATCTCTGTGGCTGTCTCCGGAGCGATCTGGCCCTGGATCATTCCCGGCCTGTTCCCAAGAGCTTCACAGCAGCAACTGAGCTATTGATTCTTAAGGGGGCTCGGGGGCAGCCGGAAAGGACCTGCCAGTTCCTAGGTCCCAGAGGGGATTCCAGGAAGCTGGGGCCCGACCCATGTAGCAGTGGACGTGGATGGGGTCTGGAGGCTGCACCCGCCTCTCTGGCATTGGAGACAGGAGAGAGTTCCCCAGGTAGAGGAAAGAGGCTGTGTTTCCAGGCCTGGACAAAGCCTCCTCAGTACAAGGCTGGAAATGTACACTAAAGGGAGTCCGGTGACAGCAGAACAAATTGTCTTTGGCCTGCGTCTGCTCCCAGTGGTCTGCCTGCTCTTACCCAGGCCGGTGCCAGGGCCTAGCTGTCCCTTTAGAACCCGAGGATGTTGTTATGTTGTTGATTTCATTTCCAACTTTAGACAGCACAGCCCTCAGCAGGAAAATCAAGAGTCCAAGCACTTTATTAAATTTAAAAAAAAAAGACTTAGAAAGTCCTGTAGTATGGAAGTGAAATAGTGCGAGAAATGCTAATGTTTGATAAATGATCCGCTTCTGTCAAGCGCAGCACAGTCTCTGGTTGCCGACTGTTATTAGAGGCAAGGCAGAAGGGCCCAGACGCCAGGTGTATTTTAGCAGCTTGCTCCTCTAAGAGGGAGAGGGAATAAAAGCAGCTCTATTGTGGATGACATCACTTGTCACTCAGCAGCTCATGTGCTACACAGGCACAATGACAGCATTGTCTGAAACATCAGAGCAAGTTCACAGGTCGGGAGTTAAGCTAAGGCCTTTCAACTCACCAGACCCAGCATCCCTCCTAGATGGTTCAGGGCAGGGAGGTGTGGGTTCCTGCCTCGGGAGCCCTATCTTCCTCCCAGAGGCTGAGGCCATCCCCCACCCCTTTGTTTGTGGTGGGGCCGGCCCCTTTGCCATCTTTGCTCAACACTTTCCCTAGGCCCCGAGAGGCAGCCATCTCCTCATCTTCCTCTCTCACCTCCAGCCACACAGCCCTCCTCTCTGGGGGAGTGGCCTTCAGGAGGGGCTGGGTTACCACCAGCGGTCTCAGCGTTGCTCTCCACAAGTTCCTCCCCAGGCCCCAGAGCTTGGCTGGCTTCCTACCCTTCATTCAACAAGCGTTGAACAAGGGTCTACATGTGCCAGCCATTGGCCCAGGCTCTGGGGACCTAAAAGTGAGAAGACGTGGCTCTCCTGAAAGGAGCTCAGAGCCTAGATGTGGAAGCAAGTATGGGATTAGTGAAACCAGGGTGGGATTGGTGTCTCTGTTAGCGCACCCCCCACTACCATGAGAAACTCGGCCAGGGTGGGGGTAGTCAGGGAGGGCTTCCAGGAGGAGGTGACATGCTGAAGGGTCTCAGAGGATGAGGAGGCTGCCAGAGAAGAGTGTGGGGAGTATTACAGGCAGAGGGCTGGAGGCATGCAATGGCACCACGTTTGGGGTATCTGCAAACAACTGTGAGCTGAGGACTGGGAATGCTGTCTGGGGATGTGTGGGAGGTGAGCCTGGCAAGCAGAAGGCCCCGGAATCCTGGGCCTTGGGGACTTGGATCCTAATCCGAAAGTGGAGGTGTGAGCCCCCGACCTTGGGGTCCTCTTCCCTACCCCGAACCCCCAGTCCCTCTCCAAGCACGTGGGCCCCACCAAGCACGTGGCCCCCACACGTGGCATGCTTGCCAGTGTCCCCCAACAGTGGATTTCATCATCGAAACTTGCCTCTTCTGCTCAGCCAGATCCTTCCCTCATGCCAGTAAGCTGGAGCGCTCCCTGGAAATCTGCCTGGGCCAGAGTCCCATTCCCAGACACCTGCTGCTTCCAAGCACGGACAGTATCCCACAGCCGTTTTGTCTCCTACACTCCCTCCTTTCCCATCCACGAAGGGCTCAACCCTCAGCCCTTCTCCTTGCTTCCAAGGGGCTGCCCAGACACCCCCTTGGGCATCTCCACATGTGCCCGCCCTGGCAGACCATCAGAACTCCCCCAGACTGCATCTCTCTTTTTTCTCTCCTGCTGGGGCTGTTCATTACCAGGGAACCAAGAATCCCATTTAGCAAATGTTTACTTGTCACCTAACTAATCACTCAGCACTCTGCCACCATGGCAAATGGGGGCTCCAGAAGGCCTGTTGGCAAGTTTGTGGGGGCTGGGGGAGCCAGGAAGTCCTCCTGGAGGACAAGCTGCAGGGCAGGGGGTCAGAGAGAACAGATTTGCTGGGAGGGCTCCCTGGAGCCAGCTGGGAGCCTCAGGGTCTCAGCAGCTCCCAGCAAATCCTCCCTTGTATTTTCAACGCCCAGAGTGTCCCCACCAGCCCCTGGCTGGACCCCACCTCTGGGACCCAGAGCCTCAGGGCCCTACTCAACACTGACCTGGAGGATGCCAGCCTTTCTTTGTGTACCTTCTTATATGGATCAGGGGTGAGTGTACCTTTTGATGGGGTCCTGGCCAACATCTACCGTTCAGCCTCTTGACCCAAATGTGGTTGCATTCTGGCTCACCTCCTCCCAGCCTGGCTCTCTGACCTAAGTAAGAGTTTAGCCCATCAGCTATTATTCCATCCCATGTCACCAATTCCCCACTATCAGCTTGTAATGGGCCAATTTTCTTTTACCTTCTGTCTACCTGGAAAATTTCTCAAGAACCTTTGCGCGTTAAAATATCCTTTACAGCTCTCCACTCGATATCTCTTTCTGCTCCTCTAATTGTCCCTTTTAACTCACTGTGCTTTCAGTATAAATCTCCCAGTCTCCCCCTTTGCAGGCTGTTAATAAATACAAGCTCTAAAAAAATATACGTAAATATCTATTGTTGGCTAAGTAACTCACAGCACAGCCAAAAAGCCAGGAAGAAAGGGAGGCTCAGAGGGAGACATGCCCACCTGTGCTCGCGCTCAGGCTGTCCTTGCCTATCTCTTTTTTTTTTTGCGGTACGCGGGCCTCTCACTGTTGTGGCCTCTCCCGTTGCAGAGCACAGGCTCCGGACGCGCAGGCTCAGCGGCCATGGCTCACGGGCCCAGCCGCTCCGCGGCATGTGGGATCCTCCCGGACCGGGGCTCGAACCCGTGTCCCCTGCATCGGCAGGCGGACTCTCAACCACTGCGCCACCAGGGAAGCCCGCCTATCTCTTTTAAGAGGACTGCTGGAATCAGGGTGGATTATGGTCCTAAAAAGTCCTCTGGGTGAAGGAACTGAGGATGCCCCAAGGGAGAAAGAGAAGCAGAGAGTAGCCACGAGGCTGTGTTGACAGGCCGTGCTGCTCCAAGAGCAATGCGGGAGGGGTGAGGACAGAGGGGACACGCGCGGGCAGCAGTGGCTAATTTCAGTGGTATTTCAGTGAGCTGACCCACAAGGCCCCTTCCCTCCAAAAGAAGTGGGTCAGCCTCCTCCAAGGTATGCCACCAGCCTGCACGGATGTGGCCTGCCCTCCATCTCTCTGCTTTCGGCTCTTATTGCTCATTAGAGCGCTTCGTTTCTAAGCACCAGGAGGGTAGGGAAGGCTGTGCCTTTTGTGTCACCGATTCCTATGTGGCAGCGTGCACACTAATGGCATGTCTGAATGGCAGAATTTGACACTGCTGCTGCAGAACGGGCTTGGGTCACAGTGCTTTCCAAACTGGCTGAGGCTCCACGCCACCTCCACCTCCTTCACCCGGGCATCTCTGGGAGCCCCCGCCAACCACAGCCTCTGCCGCTTCCTCTCAGAAGAGAGAGGAAGTGAGAGATGTATTAAACTCTTCAATCTCTGTAAGTACCATTTCCCAGGAGATAGACTCTAAGGAAGAAGGAAACGCAAGTGCTCAGGACCTAAACAAGTGGGAGGCCTCCGAGGCAACCGGCTCCATGTCACCCAACCCCCCAGCTTCAGGGACGGTCACGGCCAAGATAATGATGCCCTCCGAGTGGCAGCTGCTGACCGGAGATTGAGATGTGGCAGCATCCAGGTGGCCACGCACTGCTCCAGCCAGAGAGAGATGCAAGGGACGACCACCATATAAGACATTTTCAGGGACGAGGGCCAGCAGGACAAACCCACAGAGGGAACCATGGTGGGGGACGGGGTCAGGTGTGGACTGGTGCAGTCTGAGCAAGACCCCAAAAGGCGGACACATACGGTGTCACCTGCGGAGAGAAAGCACAACCCCACGGGAAAGTCACGTAGCCAAAGAGTCAAGAGACGGGGAAAGATTCAGACAGACAGACAGACAGAAGGGTGCAATAAGGAAAAAACCATTTTGCACTCACACATCACTCACGCACCATGTCCTGTCACTGTCCCTCACGCAACCGAGCGTGGGACATTCACGCTGTCCCCAGATTTGACACCCACCACGTGCATGGCCCTGGACAGGTGACAGCCCATCGACGAGGAACTTACCTTCCGGCCAAGAGCAGCCCCCTTTATTTCATTACAAGGGAGGTGGTCAAGAGCTGGGTGGAGGGGTCTGTCACGCAAACGCCCCCCCACCGCCAGGGAGAATAGAGGGTGGGGTGAGTCCCCCACTCCCCACACGCTGGTGACCACCCTTCAGGGACCAGAAGGCCTGTGATGAGGGGCAGAATCTGGTCTGAGCCCTGGGCAGCGGTGTTTCCCACTGAGCCTTGACCCTGAAGGGGTTTGTCTGACTACCAGCGCTGTGGAGGCTCCAGGGGCCCCGAGCCCTTAAACCCCTGGACTCTGTGCCCTTGGGCATGCGGCAGGTTCCTCTCCGCGTTGGCATTCTCCCCACACGCTCGGGGTCACAGAGGTCTCCAGGTGTTTTTATTCTTTTTCCCAGCGTCTAAGCCTCAGAGGCCCCGAGGTCCCTGACCCTTCGTCTCACCTGCCGCCCGGAAAGTCTCTCACTGTTTTATCTGTGGCATTTAAAGTGCCACTGAGTGTCTGGCACTTTGCAAGTCTAAGGTACAGTCTCTTCTGAATTTCCATGCCAGCCTCCTTTCCGGACGCTACCCCAGGCTCACCTCCTCGCCTGTGTCTCTGCCGGCTGTGACACGTGATCATCAGGAAGGGGGCTCACACCACCCTGGGGGGGCCCACTTTGCTCTCAGCTCTGTGCCCACAGAGGCAGGCAAGGCGGAGACTGGGTATTCTGGGTGGAGGTTGCTGTAAGAGCAGCTGCGGTGAACTCCACACCTCCAAGCTGTCCCCTGAGCAGCTGGTCCTGCAGCGGCCCTTCCCCACCCCGCCTCCACCGTCCTGCAGACCAAACGAACGTCCTTCCCGGCCTCGCAGGTGATGCACGCCGGGGAAGTTCTCCCTGCGATCACTCTTGCTGCCTTACTAGCTCCTCTCTCCTCCCCCAGTGACCGCACACTGGGCCCAGAGCTGGCCTCAGCCTCCCCAGCGGCCCCTGGCCACCGTCAGAAGTGGCCTCCTCTGGCCCACGCCCCCTCGGCCTTCTCGCTGAGGGACAGCTTCATCTCGCAGAGCTGCTGACCCACTGCAGCCCCTGAGACCGGCTCCAGCCAGGCCGTAGCCCCGTCTTCTTGGGAATCCTTCCTCCTCATCCATTTTCTCTCCTAAGACCAGGGATGAATGAAAATGAAAAAGCAACTTAAGAACTTCCCTGGTCGTCCAGTTAAGACTCTGCATTTCCAATACAGGGGGCATGGGTTCGATCCCTGGCTGGAGAACTGAGATCCCACATACCGTGTGGCTAAAAACTTTTTTTTTTTTTTTGCGGTACGCGGGCCTCTCACTGTTGTGGCCTCTCCCTTTGCGGAGCACAGGCTCCGGACGCGCAGGCTCAGCGGCCATGG
>NW_021145345.1:139291-150000 GCF_002837175.3 Physeter macrocephalus
ACGAACCCGTGTCCCCTGCATTGGCAGGCGGACTCTCAACCACTGCGCCACCAGGGAAGCCCCCAAAATCTTTTAAAATAAATTTTAGGCCCCTCATGGACACGACCTCATAGTTAACTGGGAAGTGTCACCTCCAAGATTTGATCACAATCCCCATCTTACAGATGAAAAAAAATGGGCCTCCTGGTAATTCAAACCCATGCTTTTTAGCCCAAGACTGGGGCTCTTCGCCAACACAGCCCTGACCCCCATCCCACATGACCCAAGTCTAAGAGTGGAACCACCCCGGGGGACTCAACTCTTCCCTCCCACCCCCAGGAATTTCATGCTCAGAAGAACTGATCTGCAGAATCAATCAAAAGGCAGAAACTTTTCCTAGAGGTTCTCTCTGCATTCCTGACCCCCTGAACTTTCCCAAACTAGGTCACTGGGATGGCCAGTGACTGAAGGAGCCGGCAGACCCCTCCCAAGTACAGGGGTGCAGTAATAGAGAACGCCCATGCTGGCAGGGGAGTTTCTCCAGTTTCTTGACAGCTGTAGCTGGGTCCCCATTTCTAGAAGGATCCCACACAGTGCAGTAGACTCCAGTAGTAAGGTCAGAGAAAGAAGACCCAGGCCCATTGTCCTTTCCCCTGCAGGGCACCTCTCACCTTGTGACAGGAAGACCGTGGGTAAGGGCCACTCAAAGTTGACAATCAGACCTGCACGAACCATGTGGAGGTCTCTATGTACAAACATAAAACAGGTACCTTCCTAGCTGCCCCCCTTAAGTGGCTGCATTTTTTATAACGTTTTGAGCTTTCAGCATTTAAAAAAAATATTTATTTATTTATCTTGGCTGCGCCAGGTCTTAGTTGTGGTACGCAAGATCTTCGTTTCGGCATGAGGGATCTTTTAGTTGCGGCAGGTAGACTCTTAGTTGCGGCATGCAGGATCTAGTTCCCCAACCAGGGATCAAACCCGGGCCCACTGCTTTTGGGAGCTTGGATTCTTACCCACTGGACCACCAGGGAAGTCCCTCAACATTTTTGATAATTGATTTTTGGTCTCACCTCAGAGCTTTTTGTGGACTTTGAGACTGTTCTGGAAATTTGTATTTTCTTTTCATTGTTTTTGTTCATTTGGGAAATTAACTTAAAATCATCATCATCATTTTCAATCAAATATGCCTGCTTTGCTTTTAAGTGGCCTAATAGCAAATTGGCTAAAAAGTGAACAGGCCATCACTAGCTCATGTAATAATTTATCCTAAGTGATATTATAACTTTTTATCTTAGTGAAAAATTTTTCCATTTTTAGAAAACTTTTTATTTGGAAATAATATAGATTCACAGGAAGTTTCCCACTCCCCACCCCTCCAAAAAAGGGCACAGGGAGGTCCCGTATGGACTTCATTCAGTTTTCCCCAGCGGTAACATCTTGCATAACTTCAGGTTATTTTGCTTTTTCAATTCTAAATTTATCTTCAGTTCATGCTACTTACTTTACCTATTTAGGTAGAGTTTTCTTATATTTAAACAACTTTGATAAGGAAAAAATAAAGTTAGCAACAGGGACAATGATATAAATGGTCAAGCTTTTGCTTGGATGTTTCTGAATGAAGCATTAGGATTTTAAGTATAAATTTATCATTGAACTGAGAAAGATGAGAAACGTTTGTCAAGATTCAGGGTTCTGAAGCAGGGTTGGGGGATGAGGGAGTGTGTCCATAAACTGTGCAGAATTCGATGCAAGGCCTTCTGGGAATGTGCAGGTTTCCACAGAGAGGTTTTCATTAGATCCTCAAAAATGCGTAGAACTGCGGGTCTAGACGCTAGCTAATTAAACTTCAGGTGATCCTTGCTGCACTCCCCACCCTGGCCCACAGGTGGCGCTCTGCCTTCGAGATGACCATCCTGGCTGTCAGGGCAGCAGGGGCAGGAGATGCGGCCAACGCGGCGGTGGAAATAGTCATTTTGACCAAATTGGCTTTAACTAAATCGTCTACTTTACACAAGGGAAATGGGGTGAGGTGGGAGAGGATTGAGAGACTACCGGAAGAAGACGGCAACAGCCTTTCAAACCCGGGTTCTCTGCTTCTTCTTGGTTCCAAAAGCTGCGACAACTGCTCCCCGGAAAGAGCGGGCTGAAGACAAAGGAAGCCTGTGATTGTGATTTTACTGATTTGCGATGAAACATTAATGTAGCGAGCTTTTCATTAAGCCAAATTTATTCAGTCTAAAGATAATCCTTTCTTCTGAAATCGAGTCCCTGGTTTTGGTTGAGAGATGGCGAGGGGTGTCCTAAGAAGACTCTCCTTTTATGAACTGATGGTATTAGTGCATGGCAGCTGTTGTTTCTCAGTGTTGGCCACCCCAGGGAGGCCCTCCAAATTCCTTCTGGAATTTTCCTGCTCTGGGGAATGGCAAGAGTCTGGGAATGGCGGTTGTGAAGGGGTCAGACAGTGAAGTCCTGGCCTTCCACTCTCCTGGCCTCAGTCCCGTCCCATTCACGCCAAGAGGTCTGCTTACCTGCAGCAGCCCCTCCATGCAGACTTCTTCCTCTTTACTACATGCCTCTCTGTTATTTGCAGACAATTACCTGCAATAATTAGTCAGTTACCCTTAAAGACAATTATGCTCTTCCATCAGCAAACATTGATGTTCTTTTCTTGGGTCTTTTAATGAAGCTGATATTAAGGAGACACTTTATTTACATAGAGTCACACGGTTCCCTTTGAGGAGGGTTTGGGTTCAACATTAAAATTTAAAAATTGTAACCGGGGGCTGGGGACTTGGGGCTGACGGTGGGGTAGAAAGGAGTGGGGAGGACTTCTTCTCTTGAAACTAGAAGAGTTGCTTGAAAAGGTAAGGAGCCCAGGGGACCTGGTACAGCGTGCTCCTGCTCTCCCCAAGCTAATGAGATCCAAAAGTATCAATGTGATGAGCTCAGCCCTGCAAGTAAAATCATTCAGAAGCACTGCCCTCATCGCTGTGCCTGCCGGGGACTGACCGCAGCTTAAATCTCCCCCCAGCCACCCCTGGGGACCCCCAGAGCTGATCACTTCAGGGAGCTTGATTGAAATGTGCGCCTCACCCTCGGCTGCTCATAAAAGCTTTATCCTGGGCAAAGGCTGACCCACAATGGATGCGGGCATCTCCCAAGTCAGGACGCCCGAGGTGCCGGCGGAGGAAGGATCTGGGCTCACAGAGAGAACTCCATTACGGCTATTGTATTCAAAGGGGGACGGGGCTGGGGGGAAGCTGCAACTTTATCTCCTTGTAAGTGACCCTGTCTTTATGATTTGGGCCCTACCGGGTGGCTTTTTGTACTTGACTCATCGTGGGCAAAACACCAGCAAGATGCAATTGTTTTCAAAGTTAGAAGAAAAAAAAAACAAAAACAAACCCCTAAAGTCTGCTCCAGCTGCATTTATAAAGAGCTGTTTTCTTCCCGAGCTCTATGGCATGGTGGCTCTAATCTGAAATTTCTTTTTAATCATAGCAGGAGCCCCAATTAGCGTGCTGGGTAATCTTTCAAGTAGAACTGGGAGTTCCATGACCACAGAGAGCAGAGGAGATATTACACGTGAAGCCCCCGAGGAACAGGGCAGAGGAGGTAGGCCTGTGTACACATGTGTGTGAATAAGTGTGCGTATTCGCAGGCTGCCTTCCCACTCACAGGACCGGGTGTGTGCGCCCCGGGTCCCTGCACCCCAGCACTGTAACAGGAGCAGAGCGAGTGTATGGAGGGCTGCTGTCGGCGCAGGAACCCCACCTTTGCCTTGTCCAAAGCCAGCGCGCAAACACACGGTGTACGTGCCTGTACCTACTCTTCCCGCTAAGGATATGGGGCGGGGGTGGGAACCAACCTCCACTTACAAGGCAGTGGGCACAGAGTTTGGGGCGTCCCTCCGCTCTCCGTGAGAGGGGCCACACCCCCTGACTCAGCGGGCCGCCAGGGCCCAGCTCCGACCTGGAACTGCCAGTGACCTACTTTCCTTTGTTGTTGTTTTTGGAAATGCTGATATCGATGCAGAATTCAGCAGAGGCTGAGTGAGAAAAAAAGAGACAGAGAAGTGGGGTGGGGAGGAGAAGAAGGGAGAGAACGAAGGGGAGGGATGGAAGAGAAGGAGGAGCGAGACTGCGTCCGACGGCTATAATGGTGGCGGGTCCCTGCAACAGTGCTAAACACATACTATTACGTCCCCGCAGGGCCTGCCCAATATAGCTGGGATCAATCTGGGCCCTGCAGGCTCAGGATAAGTGAACAGGGCCTAGGATTTCTACTGCTTCCTCTCCGCATTGTGGACATGCAAGGGGCGGAGGAGTTGCCTGGGCAGGCATGCCCAGATGTGCTTTCCCTCGGAGAAGGGGCCACATGCTCTCCCCAGGTTTGCATCCATCTGCTGAGCCATCGGTGAGACGCCGAGCCACGGCCACCCTGACACGTGGGACTCGGTGGAGGCTCTGCACACTGACCTTCGGGGACCTGCTCCTTGGTAACACACACGGCAGAGCCTCCTCTCCCTCCCATTCTCAGGAAGCCCAGGAGAGCTGCAGGGCTTGGGGTGAGGAGAGCTCCGGACGTCCAGTGTGTGGCGCGGCGGCAGAACTGCGGGAGAATTATTCCAATGAACTCCCCCCTCCGGCATCTGAATCTCATCCCTTTGTCACTGCCTGGCTTTGCCGTCCTACAGCCAGGGTTGAACTCCAGGCCGGGATGACAAAGGCTTATGCACTCTCCCCCCACATCCGCAGACCCCAGCAGCTGCCGCACGGCCTCAGCACCACTGCTGAGCATCTGGCTACCTCTCCCAGGCTGAGCCCTCCCTCATGGCACTTGGTCAACGGATTCTTAATGAGCAAGCCATTTCAGATCCATATTTTCAGGAAACCCAAGGCCACAAGCCTCGAGATTCCACCTATATACGCATTTTCCCTTTCACGTTTCATCTGTGTGCTGAAGGGACTCCATTCAGGTGGGGCCGGGGGCTGGGGGGAGGGTCCCCCATCCTCTGCTCTCTCTCGCTTGGACCTTTGGCCCCCAGATGAGCTTGGGCACGTGATTCAAATCCTTCTTTCCTGCTCCATAAGCTCATCCATTTTTCAGGTAAAGAAATATACAGAGGAGACAAAGCCCTCATATGCTGAAATTAGCCCCCGAAAAATAGGTTACCTGACAATTACTTGCTTCTAAGTGGAGCATATGATCTAGTGGAGGAAGCGCTGGATAGGCTGCTGGGACGGCCGCCTTTGACTCCCAACTTACTGCCTCTTAACCTCTCTCAGTCTCTTGGTTTAGCGGAGGGATAATAATTCTCTCCACCTCCCGCCCTTGGTGGGCTGGTGAAGGCTTAATGAATCAACATCACGATGGCTCTGAAGAGGCCAGTTTCAGGACGCCGTGTAAGTACACGGCATCACCAGCCACCTCTCGAATCTACACCAAGCTGATTTATTTACTTCCCGCGAAAGAGACAACAATCATCATATTTACACTTCGTGCTGCAGCTTCCTGCATCTCCCTCCAGTGGCCCACCCTCTGCTCCCGCTAAGGACTCCATTAAAGACAAGCTGCCTTTCTGCCGAAGACATCTCCTCTCTCCCAGCCTCTCTCTCCGGCCTCACGGGTCACAACCTTCTCCCCTAAATCGCAATCCGTGGCCACAAAACATATCACCCCGCCGTACAAGTGAGGCCACCGCGTGTCCACATGAGGATGAGGAAAGGGATTCCACGGGCACAAGAGGACTCCTCGGAAGTCAGGTGCTGCCGATAATTAAGAAGCCAAGCAGAGGTGTGTGGACAGTAGACGGACGTGGTTGAAACGTTCCAAGTGTACCCTGGTGCTTGAGTTCCTCGTTACCACCCAGGGCTGCAGACGGGTGGCAATCTGGCTGTCATGGGCCCGCCGTGGGAGGCAGTCATCATGTACCTTCAGCTGTGGCTGTTGCTGGTAGCTGCCAGCAATCCCTTCCTCTTTCACTTTTGACAACTCCTGTCATTCTCAGCAGCACTCAGCACTTGCTGCTTTCACATAGACAGAAAAGAATATTGAAAGGAAAAAAAAAAAAAAGGAAGAAGAAAGAAAGAGAAAAAAACAGTTTGAAAGGTTCTTATTAGTCCCAGGAATGAAAAAGTCCTCTTGCTCCTGAGACATCCAAGCCAGGCCAGGAGAATTCAAGACGGCAGGATGTTTGACATTCTGTGGCCACAGGGTCCAATGCAAGGGCTTCTTGGGTACCACCTGCTGGGAGACAGGATAAATGTATCCTCTCTGCTCAGAGCACAGCCCAGGGACTGATTCCCCAGCTCTGATGTCTGAGGAAGATGTCAACAGAGGTCCCCTCAAGAATGATGTCTCTATTTCCATGCTAATGCTGGGCTGCACTGGGAAGAAACGCATCTTTCTGAAAAGCAGGATGGGCCACCATACCTCAAGGAAGTGTACCCAGGGGCTCTGGTGTTCTCCCAGGAGAAAGCAAGGGGCTCGGGTGGGCGCGCCGGTGAGCAGGATGAAATAACCCAGTACCCCCACCCCTCCTATGTGGTCCGCCTCCAGACCCCTTACAGGCTGATCCGCAGCTCCTGGAAAAGAGCGCTGGCTCATGCCTGTCTCCAAAGGAATGTCACTGCCAGGCCTCCTAGCTTATCTCCCTGGTGCTTTCGAGATCAAAACCTCAAACTCGTTAACTACAAACTTTGCTGAGGAGACAATACCCACCGAGGTGCAGAATGTGGTGCAACTGTCTCATTAAAGTGTCTTTCAACATGAAAACTCACTGCCAATGACAATGGGCACTTGGCCACTGCCAGTTCAGCATAAGATGCTGAAGAAAGGAGAGGAAAACAGCTGTGGCCAGGTCAAAACAGATTAAATTTATGGCTGGCAGACTGTGGTTGAATGCTGTTTATTGCATGCTTGGTGCTATCTTTACTTTTTTTTTTTTAAGGTGATTTTCAAAAATGTTATTCCTGTCGGTGATGTGCTTTTTTTTTTTTTTTTTTGCACGGGGCATGGGCCTTGTGCCGATGGCCCCGTGTTCCTTCATGCTGTGGCTCAGACATCATTAAGCAATAAAACCCCAGCCACTAAGAATACAACCCCATTGTACCTGGTGCAGAAGGAAGCATTTGGGGATAGAGAAGAGAGAGTCCTGAGCTGAGGAACCTAACAGAACAGCGCCAGCATCAAGGGAGCCAGTTGTTCATGGAGTATGATGGCCACTTGAGTAAGCCCATGGCTTCCCTCACTGCCCCAGCGTATGGAGCATGAGAGAATTCAAGACGGCAGAACAACAGCTGTATAGTTTCCTAGGGCTGCCAAAACAAAGGACCACAAGTTGGATGGCTCAAAACCACAGACATTTCCTCTCTCCAGTTCTGGAGGCCAGACGTCTGAAATCAAGGGGTCGATAGGGTTGTTTCCTTCTGATGGCTCTGAGGGACAAGCTCCTCCACGTCTCTCTCTTAGTTTCTGGTAGCTGCCAGCAATCCTTGATGTCCTTGGCTTGAAGAAGCATTACTCCAATCTCTGCTTCTGTCCTCACATCACCTCCTCTGTGTGTCCTCAATCCTTTTCTTCTAAGGACACTCGTCATTGGATTTAGGGTCCGCCCTAATTTAGGATGATCTCATCTCGAGATCCTTAACATAATTACATCTGCAAAGACCTTCTTTCCAAATAAGGTCACACTCACGGGTTCCCTTAGACATATCTTTTGGGGAAACTCCATTCAACCTACAGTGACAGCCAAAGCCATCTGGGGAACTGCTCCCAGGCAAAGCTTTCATTCTAGTCCACCACTCAATGGACCCTCTGCCTGCCCTTGAGGCACCTGTAACTTTGACTCTGTAACAAAGCCACAGGGACACCGAGCCTTTCCTCAAAGCCAGGCAACACTTTTCAAAGCCATGTTTCCGTCTCAAAGAGTGTCACTCAGCCCTGAGAACCTTAGAAACCTTGCAGGCGGTTTCTAAGATGGCAGGCCACGACAGAGCATCTTCCCGCAAGAATCCCCGGGGAGGAAGGGAACCAGAGGGAGGTGTTAAGCCAAGCCCTGCAGCCAGGATGTTCCTCCTCACGGTCTGTCCTCTGAGCTTCAAGGACCAAGCACAGGGCTCTTCTCCTCCAGGGGCTTTGCAAATATCTACCAGCCTTTTCTTTCTTTCTTTCTTTATTATTAAATTTTATTGGAGTATGGTTGCTTTACAATGTTGTGTTATACCAGCCTTTTCTTTTTAAAAACATTTATTTATTTATTTATTTATTTATTTTTGGCTGCGTCGGGTCTTCGTTGCTGCGCACAGGCTTTCTCTAGTTGCGGGGAGCGGAGGCTACTCTTCGTTGCGGTGCGCGGGCTTCTCACTGCGATGGCTTCTCTTGTTGCAGAGCACGGGCTCTAGGCGCGTGGGCTTCAGTAGTTGTGGCACGCGGGCTCAGTAGTTGTGGCACGCGGGCTCAGCAGCTGTGACGCACGGGCTTAGTTGCTCCGTGGCATGTGGGATCTTCCCGGACCAGGGCTCGAACCCGTGTCCCCTGCACTGGCAGGTGGATTCTTAACCACTGCACCACCAGGGAAGTCTCACCAGCCTTTTCTTAATGGAAAACGTATGGAAGCTCATTATATTCTCAAGTGACCTCATGTCATTGGTCGGTTCTGATCATTATAAAACACTTTCTTCTGCTGAGTCAAAACTGCTTACCTGGAATGCTGTCCACACACTGTCCCAGATTTGCCTTCAGGAAATCTGAAAATGAAGGTCACCCCCAGGCTCAGAAGCTGTCTCATTCTAATCAGTTAAGGGAATGAAAATATTGCCCCCTCCCCGAGGTCACAGGACACTGGCAGTGGGGCCAGACTGACCAAAGGAATTTCGGCCCTTCCACGAGCACGGACTGCAATCATCACTGCAGGTTTTGAATTTAGCCCATTATATGCTAGATGCTTTACAAGTATTTTTTTCTAATCTTCACAACAGCCTGAAAGGCATGGGTTGTTATCATCCATGCTTTTTACATGAGGGAATGAATTCTGAGGTCAGATAAGGTCAGGAGGATATGGGATTTGAAGCCAGATCTGTCGGACTGCAGAGCCCTCATATCGTGCCCCCATCCCCACCCCAAGCTGGCTCCCTCCTGTGTGACGGAACAGTCTGCTTCCAATGCCGGGGGCCCAGAATGTGGGGAAAGGATGAAAGTCCTCAAAGGAGGATGAGGATGAAGCAGAAACTCCAGCTTCATATCGAAACCAAGCAATCATGTTTTATTTCCATTTCTCTGAACATATAGTTCAGTTACATTCGGTATGGGGAAAACAAAAAAAGCACAACCGGTGGTTGAGAAATGTCAAGTATTACGTTTGAGCGGACATGTCCGGAACAATCAAAAGGTTGAGCATCCCCGAACAGACGCAAACCTTCACCAAAGTCTCCTTCAGAGACACACTGCCGAGCTCTGGAAAGAGCAGCTCCTTTTCCGGCCCAGCTGATCTTTCTAGAGTATAAGCTCCATACTTCCAAAGCCTGCTTCACCCAGAGGAGAAAATATAACACTTATTATCCCTGGCACATTTATAGAGGGGTTTATGCTTTCTCTTTGTCACAAATCATTGCAGTGGATCGTCACTTCCGCCCTAGGAAGCAGGGGTGGTGGAAAGCGTTACCCTCACCGCACAGGTAAAGACATCAGGAGGCGAAGTGGGCTGCCCACTACAGAGACCCCCCGGGGGAAGGAAGGAGAGCCATCAGGTCCCCTCTTTCCTTCACTATCCTCCTTTGCAAGCCTCAGAGTCCCAGGAAAGATGTGACCATTCGAGATCCCACCAAAGAGCTGGGGTGGGAGGAGAAAAGATGGGTGAGGGGGAGGCAGGACCACGGAAAGACCCAGGAAGAGGAGCTGTGGTCACTAAAGCCACAGTGGGGTCAATTCAGAGACCGGATTGCAGCTTCCGCCGGGAAGGGACGCAGGAAGTGAGCAGGAACAGCTGAGTTCCTTCAAGGAGATGGGACCACAGCCCTTTTGAAATCCCATATTCTTCCCACTTGCAAAACCTTTTCCTTGGGACCCCGAGCTTGCTCTTAGCAATGACAGTATCAGCCCCTGAGAGAGCTGGAAGGCTGGCAGCAGCTAGTCCCCTCTGGTGTACCTGTGGCCGGAAGATCTTGGATGCAAGTGCTTCTCTGACGTCATATCGCCTAATGAATGAAGGTTAACAGCTAAACAGCGCAAGAAAGGGCCCTGAACTTTACGCTGCTACGACTCTGCTTCTAAGTAAATACTTTGGGAATTGCCTCACTTGGTCATCAAATGCCAGTAGGTCCTCTTAACGACAAGTTGACGGCAGCCGATAGGCCTCCAGAATACAGACCGGCCTTTGCCTTATGCAAGACCCCCAGGACACAGAAAAGCTGAACAGTCACACTTCAGAAAATTCTGTCGGCTTAATGATTCCCACCCACAAGGACACTGGCTCCTGCAGCAATGGACCCCTAGAACGTGGCCCTCTTCCCCCGCGGTCTGGGAGACCCCTCCCTGCAGAAGAATTCCCTGTAGCCCACACTTCCATTCTGGGGGGCTACTCTGCTTCTGTGGAAGAAGGAAGAGTTGAGCTATTTACACGGTCAATTTTGTTACAGTATTGAAAGCCTTGAAATGATCACAAAAGGAAAATAGGAAAATATGCCTCCTAAAAAGAGCTGAGGCATATTATTATAGCAACCGAATCC